>NC_133328.1:427455370-427605370 GCF_042186555.1 Aquarana catesbeiana
TCTAAAAATCCCACCTCCCCAGCTCTCTCGCCTTTTCTCCCAAACCTCCCTCCCCCAGCTCTCTCACGCCTTTTCACAAAACCTCCCTCCCCCAGCTCTCTCACCTTTTCACAATTCCCTCCCGCTCTCCTCCCCCAGCTCTCTCACCTTTTCACAAATCCCCCCTCCCCCAGCTCTCTCACCTTTTCACAAATTCCCCCTCCCCCAGCTCTCTCTTCTTTTCACAAATCCCCCCTCCCCCAGCTCCCTCGCCTTTTCACAACCTCCCTCCCCCCAGCTCTCTCTCACCTTTTCACAAATCCCCCCTCCCCCAGCTCTCTCACCTTTTCAAAAATCCCCCTCCCCCAGCTCTCTCACCTTTTTCATATATCCCACATCCCCCCAGCTCTCTCACCTTTTTACAAACCCCCCTCACCTATCTCTCTCACCTTTTCACATATCCCCCCTCCCCCAGCTCTCTCATCTTTCACAAATCCCCCCTCCCCCAGCTCCTCTCTTCTTTTCACAAATCCCCCCTCCCCCAACTCTCTCACCTTTTCAGATATCCCCCCTCCTCCCCCAGCTCTCTCAACCTTTTTACAAATCCCTCTCCCCCAGCTCTCTCACCTTTTCACATATCCCCCCTCCCACCAGCTCTCACCTTTTCACAGATAACCTCCCCCAGCTCTCTCACCTTTTAAACATATCCCACCTCCCCCAGCTCTCTCACCTTTTCTAAAATCCCCCCTCCCCCAGCTCTCTCGCCATTTCCCAAACCTCCCTCCCCCAGCTCTCTCACCTTTTCACAAACCTCCCTCCCCCAGCTCTCTCACCTTTTCACAATTCCCCCCCTCCCCCCAGCTCTCTCACCTTTTCACAAATCCCCCCTCCCCCCCAGCTCTCTCACCTTTTCACAAATTCCCCTCCCCCAGCTCTCTCTTCTTTTCACAAATCCCCCCTCCCCCAGCTCCCTCGCCTTTTCACAAACCTCCCTCCCCCCAGCTCTCTCACCTTTTCACAAATCCCCCCTCCCCCAGCTCTCTCACCTTTTCAAAAATCCCCCTCCCCCCAGCTCTCTCACCTTTTCATATATCCCACATCCCCCCCAGCTCTCTCACCTTTTTACAAACCCCCCTCCCCCATCTCTCTCACCTTTTCACATATCCCCCCTCCCCCAGCTCTCTCATCTTTTCACAAATCCCCCCTCCCCCAGCTCTCTCTTCTTTTCACAAATCCCCCCTCCCCCAACTCTCTCACCTTTTCAGATATCCCCCCTCCTCCCCCCAGCTCTCCTCACCCTTTTTACAAATCCCTCTCCCCCAGCTCTCTCACCTTTTCACATATCCCCCCTCCCACCAGCTCTCACCTTTTCACAGATAACCTCCCCCAGCTCTCTCACCTTTTAACATATCCCACCTCCCCCAGCTCTCTCACCTTTTCTAAAATCCCCCCTCCCCCAGCTCTCTCGCCTTTTCCCAAACCTCCCTCCCCCAGCTCTCTCACCTTTTCACAAACCTCCCTCCCCCAGCTCTCTCACCTTTTCACAATTCCCCCCTCCCCCCAGCTCTCTCACCTTTTCACAAATCCCCCCTCCCCCCAGCTCTCTCACCTTTTCACAAATTCCCCCTCCCCCAGCTCCCTCGCCTTTTCACAAACCTCCCTCCCCCCAGCTCTCTCACCTTTTCACAAATCCCCCCTCCCCCAGCTCTCTCACCTTTTCAAAAATCCCCCTCCCCCAGCTCTCTCACCTTTTCATATATCCCACATCCCCCCCAGCTCTCTCACCTTTTTACAAACCCCCCTCCCCCATCTCTCTCACCTTTTCACATATCCCCCCTCCCCCAGCTCTCTCATCTTTTCACAAATCCCCCCTCCCCCAGCTCTCTCTTCTTTTCACAAATCCCCCCTCCCCCAACTCTCTCACCTTTTCAGATATCCCCCCTCCTCCCCCCAGCTCTCTCACCTTTTTACAAATCCCTCTCCCCCAGCTCTCTCACCTTTTCACATATCCCCCCTCCCACCAGCTCTCACCTTTTCACAAATAACCTCCCCCAGCTCTCTCACCTTTTAACATATCCCACCTCCCCCAGCTCTCTCACCTTTTCTAAAATCCCCCCTCCCCCAGCTCTCTCGCCTTTTCCCAAACCTCCCTCCCCCAGCTCTCTCACCTTTTCACAAACCTCCCTCCCCCAGCTCTCTCACCTTTTCACAATTCCCCCCTCCCCCCAGCTCTCTCACCTTTTCACAAATCCCCCCTCCCCCCAGCTCTCTCACCTTTTCACAAATTCCCCCCTCCCCCAGCTCTCTCTTCTTTTCACAAATCCCCCCTCCCCAAGCTCCCTCGCCTTTTCACAAACCTCCCTCCCCCCAGCTCTCTCACCTTTTCACAAATCCCCCCTCCCCCAGCTCTCTCACCTTTTCAAAAATCCCCCTCCCCCAGCTCTCTCACCTTTTCATATATCCCACATCCCCCCAGCTCTCTCACCTTTTTACAAACCACCCTCCCCCATCTCTCTCACCTTTTCACATATCCCCCCTCCCCCAGCTCTCTCATCTTTTCACAAATCCCCCCTCCCCCAGCTCTCTCTTCTTTTCACAAATCCCCCCTCCCCCAACTCTCTCACCTTTTCAGATACCCCCCCTCCTCCCCCCAGCTCTCTCACCTTTTTACAAATCCCTCTCCCCCAGCTCTCTCACCTTTTCACATATCCCCCCTCCCACATATCCCCCCTCCCACCAGCTCTCACCTTTTCACAGATAACCTCCCCCAGCTCTCTCACCTTTTAACATATCCCACCTCCCCCAGCTCTCTCACCTTTTCTAAAATCCCCCCTCCCCCAGCTCTCTCGCCTTTTCCCAAACCTCCCTCCCCCAGCTCTCTCACCTTTTCACAAACCTCCCTCCCCCAGCTCTCTCACCTTTTCACAATTCCCCCCTCCCCCCAGCTCTCTCACCTTTTCACAAATCCCCCCTCCCCCAGCTCTCTCACCTTTTCACAAATTCCCCCTCCCCCAGCTCTCTCTTCTTTTCACAAATCCCCCCTCCCCCAGCTCCCTCGCCTTTTCACAAACCTCCCTCCCCCCAGCTCTCTCACCTTTTCACAAATCCCCCCTCCCCCAGCTCTCTCACCTTTTCAAAAATCCCCCTCCCCCAGCTCTCTCACCTTTTCATATATCCCACATCCCCCCAGCTCTCTCACCTTTTTACAAACCCCCCTCACCTATCTCTCTCACCTTTTCACATATCCCCCCTCCCCCAGCTCTCTCATCTTTTCACAAATCCCCCCTCCCCCAGCTCTCTCTTCTTTTCACAAATCCCCCCTCCCCCAACTCTCTCACCTTTTCAGATATCCCCCCTCCTCCCCCAGCTCTCTCACCTTTTTACAAATCCCTCTCCCCCAGCTCTCTCACCTTTTCACATATCCCCCCTCCCACCAGCTCTCACCTTTTCACAGATAACCTCCCCCAGCTCTCTCACCTTTTAACATATCCCACCTCCCCCAGCTCTCTCACCTTTTCTAAAATCCCCCCTCCCCCAGCTCTCTCGCCATTTCCCAAACCTCCCTCCCCCAGCTCTCTCACCTTTTCACAAACCTCCCTCCCCCAGCTCTCTCACCTTTTCACAATTCCCCCCTCCCCCCAGCTCTCTCACCTTTTCACAAATCCCCCCTCCCCCCAGCTCTCTCACCTTTTCACAAATTCCCCCTCCCCCAGCTCTCTCTTCTTTTCACAAATCCCCCCTCCCCCAGCTCCCTCGCCTTTTCACAAACCTCCCTCCCCCCAGCTCTCTCACCTTTTCACAAATCCCCCCTCCCCCAGCTCTCTCACCTTTTCAAAAATCCCCCTCCCCCAGCTCTCTCACCTTTTCATATATCCCACATCCCCCCCAGCTCTCTCACCTTTTTACAAACCCCCCTCCCCCATCTCTCTCACCTTTTCACATATCCCCCCTCCCCCAGCTCTCTCATCTTTTCACAAATCCCCCCTCCCCCAGCTCTCTCTTCTTTTCACAAATCCCCCCTCCCCCAACTCTCTCACCTTTTCAGATATCCCCCCTCCTCCCCCCAGCTCTCTCACCTTTTTACAAATCCCTCTCCCCCAGCTCTCTCACCTTTTCACATATCCCCCCTCCCACCAGCTCTCACCTTTTCACAGATAACCTCCCCCAGCTCTCTCACCTTTTAACATATCCCACCTCCCCCAGCTCTCTCACCTTTTCTAAAATCCCCCCTCCCCCAGCTCTCTCGCCTTTTCCCAAACCTCCCTCCCCCAGCTCTCTCACCTTTTCACAAACCTCCCTCCCCCAGCTCTCTCACCTTTTCACAATTCCCCCCTCCCCCCAGCTCTCTCACCTTTTCACAAATCCCCCCTCCCCCCAGCTCTCTCACCTTTTCACAAATTCCCCCTCCCCCAGCTCCCTCGCCTTTTCACAAACCTCCCTCCCCCCAGCTCTCTCACCTTTTCACAAATCCCCCCTCCCCCAGCTCTCTCACCTTTTCACAAATTCCCCCTCCCCCAGCTCTCTCTTCTTTTCACAAATCCCCCCTCCCCCAGCTCCCTCGCCTTTTCACAAACCTCCCTCCCCCCAGCTCTCTCACCTTTTCACCAATCCCCCCTCCCCCAGCTCTCTCACCTTTTCAAAAATCCCCCTCCCCCAGCTCTCTCACCTTTTCATATATCCCACATCCCCCCAGCTCTCTCACCTTTTTACAAACCCCCCTCACCTATCTCTCTCACCTTTTCACATATCCCCCCTCCCCCAGCTCTCTCATCTTTTCACAAATCCCCCCTCCCCCAGCTCTCTCTTCTTTTCACAAATCCCCCCTCCCCCAACTCTCTCACCTTTTCAGATATCCCCCCTCCTCCCCCCAGCTCTCTCACCTTTTTACAAATCCCTCTCCCCCAGCTCTCTCACCTTTTCACATATCCCCCCTCCCACCAGCTCTCACCTTTTCACAGATAACCTCCCCTAGCTCTCTCACCTTTTAACATATCCCACCTCCCCCAGCTCTCTCACCTTTTCTAAAATCCCCCCTCCCCCAGCTCTCTCGCCATTTCCCAAACCTCCCTCCCCCAGCTCTCTCACCTTTTCACAAACCTCCCTCCCCCAGCTCTCTCACCTTTTCACAATTCCCCCCTCCCCCCAGCTCTCTCACCTTTTCACAAATCCCCCCTCCCCCCAGCTCTCTCACCTTTTCACAAATTCCCCCTCCCCCAGCTCTCTCTTCTTTTCACAAATCCCCCCTCCCCCAGCTCCCTCGCCTTTTCACAAACCTCCCTCCCCCCAGCTCTCTCACCTTTTCACAAATCCCCCCTCCCCCAGCTCTCTCACCTTTTCAAAAATCCCCCTCCCCCAGCTCTCTCACCTTTTCATATATCCCACATCCCCCCCAGCTCTCTCACCTTTTTACAAACCCCCCTCCCCCATCTCTCTCACCTTTTCACATATCCCCCCTCCCCCAGCTCTCTCATCTTTTCACAAATCCCCCCTCCCCCAGCTCTCTCTTCTTTTCACAAATCCCCCCTCCCCCAACTCTCTCACCTTTTCAGATATCCCCCCTCCTCCCCCCAGCTCTCTCACCTTTTTACAAATCCCTCTCCCCCAGCTCTCTCACCTTTTCACATATCCCCCCTCCCACCAGCTCTCACCTTTTCACAGATAACCTCCCCCAGCTCTCTCACCTTTTAACATATCCCACCTCCCCCAGCTCTCTCACCTTTTCTAAAATCCCCCCTCCCCCAGCTCTCTCGCCTTTTCCCAAACCTCCCTCCCCCAGCTCTCTCACCTTTTCACAAACCTCCCTCCCCCAGCTCTCTCACCTTTTCACAATTCCCCCCTCCCCCCAGCTCTCTCACCTTTTCACAAATCCCCCCTCCCCCCAGCTCTCTCACCTTTTCACAAATTCCCCCTCCCCCAGCTCTCTCTTCTTTTCACAAATCCCCCCTCCCCCAGCTCCCTCGCCTTTTCACAAACCTCCCTCCCCCCAGCTCTCTCACCTTTTCACAAATCCCCCCTCCCCCAGCTCTCTCACCTTTTCAAAAATCCCCCTCCCCCAGCTCTCTCACCTTTTCATATATCCCACATCCCCCCCAGCTCTCTCACCTTTTTACAAACCCCCTCCCCCATCTCTCTCACCTTTTCACATATCCCCCTCCCCCAGCTCTCTCATCTTTTCACAAATCCCCCCTCCCCCAGCTCTCTCTTCTTTTCACAAATCCCCCCTCCCCCAACTCTCTCACCTTTTCAGATATCCCCCCTCCTCCCCCCAGCTCTCTCACCTTTTTACAAATCCCTCTCCCCCAGCTCTCTCACCTTTTCACATATCCCCCCTCCCACCAGCTCTCACCTTTTCACAGATAACCTCCCCCAGCTCTCTCACCTTTTAACATATCCCACCTCCCCCAGCTCTCTCACCTTTTCTAAAATCCCCCCTCCCCCAGCTCTCTCGCCTTTTCCCAAACCTCCCTCCCCCAGCTCTCTCACCTTTTCACAAACCTCCCTCCCCCAGCTCTCTCACCTTTTCACAATTCCCCCCTCCCCCCAGCTCTCTCACCTTTTCACAAATCCCCCCTCCCCCCAGCTCTCTCACCTTTTCACAAATTCCCCCTCCCCCAGCTCTCTCTTCTTTTCACAAATCCCCCCTCCCCCAGCTCCCTCGCCTTTTCACAAACCTCCCTCCCCCAGCTCTCTCACCTTTTCACAAATCCCCCCTCCCCCAGCTCTCTCACCTTTTCAAAAATCCCCCTCCCCCAGCTCTCTCACCTTTTCATATATCCCACCCCCCCCAGCTCTCTCACCATTTTAGAAACCCCCCTCCCCCATCTCTCTCACCTTTTCACATATCCCCCCTCCCCCAGCTCTCTCATCTTTTCACAAATCCCCCCTCCCCAGCTCTCTCTTCTTTTCACAAATCCCCCCTCCCCCAACTCTCTCACCTTTTCAGATATCCCCCCTCCTCCCCCCAGCTCTCTCACCTTTTCAGATATCCCCCCTCCTCCCCCCAGCTCTCTCACCTTTTTACAAATCCCTCTCCCCCAGCTCTCTCACCTTTTCACATTTCTCCCCTCCCACCAGCTCTCACCTTTTCACAGATAACCTCCCCCAGCTCTCTCACCTTTTAACATATCCCCCCTCCCCCAGCTCTCTCACCTTTTCTAAAATCCCCCCTCCCCCAGCTCTCTCGCCTTTTCCCAAACCTCCCTCCCCCAGCTCTCTCACCTTTTCACAAACCTCCCTCCCCCAGCTCTCTCACCTTTTCACAATTCCCCCCTCCCCCCAGCTCTCTCACCTTTTCACAAATCCCCCCTCCCCCCAGCTCTCTCACCTTTTCACAAATTCCCCCTCCCCCAGCTCTCTCTTCTTTTCACAAATCCCCCCTCCCCCCAGCTCTCTCTTCTTTTCACAAATCCCCCCTCCCCCAGCTCTCTCTTCTTTTCACATATCTCCCCTCCCCCCAGCTCTCTCATCTTTACACAAATCCCCCCTCCTCCAACTCTCTCACCTTTTCACAAATCCCCCCTCCGCCAACTCTCTCACCTTTTCACATATCCCCCCCTCCTCCACCAGCTCTCTCACCTTTTCACATACCGCCCCCCTCCCCCCAGCGCTCTCACCTTTTCACATATCCCCCCTCCCCAAGCTCTCTCATCTTTTCACAAATCCCCCCTCCCCCAGCTCTCTCTTCTTTTCACAAATCCCCCTTCCCCCAGCTCTCTCACCTTTTCACAAATCCCCCTCCCCTAGATCTCTCACTTTTTCACAAATCCCCCCTCCCCCAGCTCTCTCACCTTTTCACAAATCCCCCCTCCCCCAGCTCTCTCTTCTTTTTACATATCTCCCCTCCCCCCAGCTCTCTCACCATTTCACATATCCCCCTCCCCCAGCTCTCTCACCTTTTCACATATCCCCCCTCCCCCCCACCATTTTACAAACCCCCCCTCCCCCAGCTCTCTCACCTTTTCACAAATCCCCCCTCCCCCAGCTCTCTCTTCTTTTCACATATCTCCCCTCCCCCCAGCTCTCTCATCTTTACACCAATCCCCCCTCCTCCAACTCTCTCACCTTTTCACAAATCCCCCCTCCCCCAACTCTCTCACCTTTTCACATATCCCCCCTCCCCCAACTCTCTCACCTTTTCACATATCCCCCCCTCCTCCACCAGCTCTCTCAACTTTTCACATACCGCCCCCTCCCCCCAGCGCTCTCACCTTTTCACATATCCCCCCTCCCCAAGCTCTCTCATCTTTTCACAAATCCCCCCTCCCCCAGCTCTCTCTTCTTTTCACAAATCCCCCCTCCCCCAGCTCTCTCACCTTTTCACAAATCCCCCTCCCCTAGATCTCTCACTTTTTCACAAATCCCCCCTCCCCCAGCTCTCTCACCTTTTCACAAATCCCCCCTCCCCCAGCTCTCTCTTCTTTTCACATATCTCCCCTCCCCCCAGCTCTCTCACCTTTTCACATACCCCCCTCCCCCAGCTCTCTCACCTTTTCAGATATCCCCCCTCCCCCCCACCATTTTACAAACCCCCCTTCCCCCAGCTCTCTCACCTTTTCACATATCCCCCCTCCTCTCCCCAGCTCTCTCACCTTTTCATAAATCCCCCTCCCCCCAGCTCTCTCATCTTTTCACATATCCCCCCTCCTCCCCCCAGCTCTCTCACCTTTTCACATACCCCCCTCCCCCAGCTCTCTCACCTTTTCACATATCCCCCTCCCCCCCAGCTCTCTCACCTTTTCACATATCCCCCCTCCTCCCCCCAACTCTCTCACCTTTTTACAAATCCCCCTCCCCCAGCTCTCTCACCCTTTCACAGATCCCCCCTCTTCCAGCTCTCTCATCTTTTCACATATCCCCCCTCCCCCAGCTCTCTCACCTTTTCACAAATACGCTCCTCCCCCAGCTCTCTCACCTTTTCACATATCCCCCCTCCCCCAAACTCTCTCACCTTTTCATAAATCCCCCTCCCCAGCTCTCTCACCTTTTCACAAATCCCCCTCCCCCAGCTCTCTCACCCTTTCACAAACCCCCCTCCCCCAGCTTTCTCACCTTTTCACATATCCCCCCCTCCTCCCCCAGCTCTCTTACCTTTTCACATACTGCCCCCTCCCCCAGAACTCTCACCTTTTCACATATCCCCCCTCCCCCAGCTCTCTCATCTTTTCACAAATCCCCCCTCCCCCAGCTCTCTCTTCTTTTCACAAATCCCCCCTCCCCCAGCTCTCTCTTCTTTTCACAAATCCCCCTCCCCCAGCTCTCTCACCTTTTTACAAATCCCCCTCCCCCAGCTCTCTCACCTTTTCACAAATCGCCCTCCCCCACAGCTCTCTCTTCTTTTAACAAATCCCCCTCCCCCAGCTCTCTCACCTTTTTACAAATCCCCCTCCCCCAACTCTCTCTTCTTTTAACAAATCCCCCTCCCCCAACTCTCTCACCTTTTCACATATCCCCCCTCCCCCAACTCTCTCACCTTTTCACAAATCCCCCCTCCCCCAGCTCTCTCACCTTTTCACAAATCCCCCCTCCCCCAACTCTCTCACCTTTTCACATATCCCCCCAACTCTCTCACCTTTTCAGAAATCCCCCCTCCCCCAGCTCTCTCACCTTTTCACATACCCCCCTCCTGCAGCTCTCTCACCTTTTCACATACCGCCCCCTCCCCCCAGCTCTCTCACCTTTTTACATACCCCCCGCAGCTCTCTCACCTTTTCACAGATCCCCTCCCCCCAGCTCTCTCACCTTTTCATAAATCCCCCTCCCACCAGCTCTCTCACCTTTTCATAAATCCCCCTCCCCCAGCCCTCTCACCTTTTCATAAATCCCCCTCCCCCAGCTCTTTCACCTTTTCACAAATCCCCCTCCCCCAGCGCTCTCACCTTTTCAGAAATCCCCCCTCCCCCAGCTCTCTCACCTTTTCACAAATCCCCCCTCCCCCCAGCTCTCTCACCTTTTCACATACCGCCCCCTCCCCCCAGCTCTCTCACCTTTTTACAGATCCCCTCCCCCCAGCTCTCTCACCTTTTTATAAATCCCCCCTCCCGCAGCTCTCACCTTTTCACAGATCCCCTCCCCCCAGCTCTCTCACCTTTTTATAAATCCCCCTCCCCCCAGCTCTCTCACCTTTTCACAGATCCCCTCCCCCAGCTCTCTCACCTTTTCATAAATCCCCCCTCCCCCCAGCCCTCTCACCTTTTCATAAATCCCCCCTCCCCCAGCTCTCTCACCTTTTTTTCACAGATCCCCCATCCCAGCTCTCTCAAAAATACTTTTACCCCCCACACAAAAAGCTCTCTCTCCTGTTCGCAGATTGTCCTCCTCCCCCACAGCTCTCTTTCACCTCTTGCAGTATGCAGCCGTCATGGCTCTGATAGCTGTGACTGGGCTTTTTTTCTACACAGTGACATTTCCTGTAGCTCTGCCTATTAGGAATGTAGCACGGATCAGAGGAGGAGCTTCACAGCACTTCAGTCCACTGCATGCTAAACAGTTGTAACAGGCTGCAGGTGGAGAAAGAAGCTGCCTCCTCAAGCCCCATATTTACAAACAATGTGGGTGATTGCAGAGTCAAGACCCGGGACATCCATCTGTAAACATCCAGTATCATGTGCCTGCTGACACCAGCACACAGAAGTTGGTGGAAAAAGTGAGTCCTCTACTAGCTCCTGTGTTACGTGACAAGAGGGAGAGGACAGGGTTGCCAGAGGTGGCGGAACTCTGCTCCGTCACGTTCCGGCAGAAAAAATCCCTGTGTATAATGAGTCTGTAACAATATTGGATACATGTAAGTAGCCTATTACAGTCTTTTGCAAAATGCCCAGTAGTATCTGTAAGCTATAAATAGTAATAATGAATTGCAGGTAGGGTCAGCTATCCTGCTACTTAAAGCTGAATAAAATACTTTATGACAAAAAAATAACATTTTACTGAGATTGGCCTTACTTTCTATACAGACTTAGAATAAGCTTTACCTGTCGGACCATTTTGACTGAATCATGCACCTTATAGTAAGCCATATGTTGCCTCAGCAATCCCTGCTTTATGGTGAGCCCCTCTTCCCACTCTCTCTGAAGAGCCCTAGGCCTTTAGTCTGACCCTGCCTGCAGGCATGTGTGACCTTTAGGTGATTGCTTTTCATACCTGATAACAGCAATAAAGTATACGGAGGACAGAGGTAGTCAACTGAAAGCACCACATCCCATGATTAAATAATAAATAAAAACTGAAGGCTGTTTAGCCTAGAGAAGGGGGGGAGGGGAAAGAAATCTTCCCCAGGGACTTTTAAGGTGCTATTTAATAAACAGTATATTCAAAAAATTCTATACAATCATATTGAGTAAAATTAATATTTATTTGTATTAAATCACATTAAAATATTCATGCCTCACTTCAAGAGTGAGACATGTAAGTAAGAACAATACGACATAAACAATGTCACCCAAAAATTATTTTTTCACATTAGACAGTGTAACAAGAAGCAACTACTTAAAGGTGCCAAGACAATCTGCCGCTCGACATGTTTCGCTCTAATACGAGCTTCTTCAGGAGTTTAAAGGCAATGATTGTGGCGGACTCTAAATGATGGGAAAATAGACAAAAATCAATACATACATTTGAACATGTATAGAAAACATCTAATACATTTTTTTTGAATTTACAAAAATTCCATTACCAGAGTAAAGATTGATACAGAGGATTTAAATGCATGCATGTAGGTTTCGATACTAAACATTTTAACCAAATATATGTAAACAATCAAAATTTATACATCTTACCAGGCTGTAGCACATTAATCCGATATAGATACTTCAATAGAATGACAGTACTGCTACTAGTTTCAAACCGGGGAGTTCTCATATATGAGGGATATCGCTGCCATGCTATGACCACAGGGGAATATAAAGTTTAAGAAACGGCCCTTTAAAAAAGCACAGTAGATTCAAAAATTAGAAGAAGGGGATCGCAGCCAAAATCTTTCATGATTTAAATTTGGGGGGATGTATACCATAAGGTAGAACCAATTCAGGATATATTACCTGGAACATAAAAGTATCACGGCAAATATTATCACGTAGGTGGGGATGGCATCATAATCAAGTGAAAAAATTCACTGATGGCTGCAAAGGAAAGCGATCACCAGCAGAGATGTTTTCTAAGTGTAGAAAGAGAAAGTGCACTAAGGACCAATAGAGAATCCAAGGTGTAACTTACTGTCAGCTAATGACAGTGTCACACAAGGAAAACTTACTTCACAGATAGTGGTCCGGCACGCAGACTTGGAGCATCACGTTGCCTCCGTAGGATCGCACCGGTGACAGAACTGTGGGCGGTGTGTAACCGCCTTTATATACCCCCATCACGGCGGCGTCTGATCTCGCCGCCGGGATGCGGACGCTTAATGAGATTGACTACGTCAGGACGTGGGGGAACGCGGTGACGTCAATTCTGGCGTCAGCAACGTATGTAGAGGTTACTGCGCATGTCAGCGCGGTTCTGGAGCCCGTGGAGCATCAGGGCGTCAAAGGCGCCATCTTTGTTGAGGGAAAGAGAGAGGTAAAAACAAGTGGAAATAAATTGAAGCGTTATACCTGCTTTTGTTCAGAAGAACAATAAGAAAATATATGTATTCCAAATGAGTTCTTAATGGAGGCTCATATATATCAATAATAGGTATCCAAACCCCAACCAGACATGATCAGGCTCAAATTTAAGGGCCACCAGCCATAGGGGCGATTGGTTCAACACCACAAATGGTGGGTGCCCAGGGCGTCCGTGTGGTCTAAATTGACATAGATAATCCCAATATGAGGATAATTTCGGCGAGCAGTTAAAAATAAAAAATATATAGAACCAAGAAATCTTTTTAGGTGAGCAATGTGCCCCCTCCTATGCCAACCTGTATCTGGGGGGGTGGGAACGGGAATTATTTTCCCGAGAGGATATGCAACAATATATGGAACTAATCCCCCTATGGAGGAGGTTTATTGACGACATTTTTTTCATATGGGTAGGCCCCAAAGATCTTCTTCTGTCCTTTTTGGAAAGCCTAAAAACTAACAGGTACAATCTTAAATTCACGGTGGAATTTAGTCAATCTAGTCTGACTTTTTTAGATACCCAAATCACAGTTAAATTTGACGGTAGCATCAGAACAACCCTATACCGTAAACTTTCCGCAGGTAACTCCCTGCTGCATGCCAGCAGTTCCCACCCAGTCCCCCTGATTACAAGTGTGCCCTATGGGCAATACTTGCGAGCTAAACGCAATTGTAGTGATGAGTCTGACTTCGAAAAGGAAGCTAAATGTCTACGTCTACGCTTCCTTAACCGAGGATATAGCAAAAAGTGCCTCAAAAAAGCTTACCTCAGAGCTAAAAATCAAAATAGAGCTTCTCTTTTACACAACATTAGACCCAAAAAAGCTAATCCCGGTGTCAGACTCATCACTACCTACTCTAGTCAACATAAACAAATACGTGACATTCTCAATAAATATGGGTACTTATTAATGGGAGACGAAAAAGTGGCTAAACACCTTAACCCATATCCGGAGATCACTTTCAGACGATGTCGATCCCTGAGGGATTCATTGGTACAAAGCCATTATGAAAACCATGTTGTTAAAATTAAAGAGGATGACAGAGGCAGTAGACCCTGCCATCGTTGTTCCTACTGTAGATACATTTTAGCCACTCGAAGCCTTTTGTTGCCTAATGGGGATCTGTTCAAACCAAAATTTGCAGTAACTTGTCAATCCATCGGTATAGTGTACATTATGCTATGCGAATGTAAAATGTTTTACATTGGGAAGACTAAGAGGCCCTTTTTTTGTCGAATTAGGGATCATGTCTCCCTTATACAGAAAAAAAGAATGGAGACCCCTATCAGCCGACACGTAGGCCTACAACACAATTTTGACGCCAACTGCTTACACTTTTTTGCTTTAGAACATATTCCCCCTGGTGCTAGAGGAGGAGACTATGATAGGCTCCTCCTACAAAAGGAGGCACGCTGGATACAAAAATTGTCAGCTCTCCAGCACCCAGGCATGAACGATGCGTTCAGCTTCAAGCCATTCATTTGAATAATTACTATATTCTCAACCTCGATGTGGTCGTATCCTCTTCCTTGTATTATTCTTTTGTTCTTTTCTCCCCCTTCCCTCTTTTTTCTTTTACTTTTCTTTCCTTTTCATCCCTCTGTCCCCTCTTTATTATTCTTGGTCGTTTACTATACTCAGTGTTTTAATGCTGTGCTGTGGCATCACTTGTATGTTTGAGCCATAGATGATATTTTAGCATTAGTTGTAATATGACCATATACATCTGTGTATGTTACATTTGATATCATTGAACCTCCACTGTTTTGTCTGTACTACATCTTGCAGGCTGTGGCTGCAAATCTCACCTAAAAAGATTTCTTGGTTCTATATATTTTTTATTTTTAACTGCTTGCCGAAATTATCCTCATATTGGGATTATCTATGTCAATTTAGACCACACGGACGCCCTGGGCACCCACCATTTGTGGTGTTGAACCAATCGCCCCTATGGCTGGCGGCCCTTAAATTTGAGCCTGATCATGTCTGGTTGGGGTTTGGATACCTATTATTGATATATATGAGCCTCCATTAAGAACTTATTGGGAATACATATATTTTCTTATTGTTCTTCTGAACAAAAGCAGGTATAAGGCTTCAATTTATTTCCACTTGTTTTTACCTCTCTCTTTCCCTCAACAAAGATGGCGCCTTTGACGCCCTGATGCTCCACGGGCTCCAGAACCGCGCTGACATGCGCAGTAACCTCTACATATGTTGCTGACGCCAGAATTGACGTCACCGCGTTCCCCCACGTCCTGACGTAGTCAATCTCATTAAGCGTCCGCATCCCGGCGGCGAGATCAGATGCCGCCGTGATGGGGGTATATAAAGGCGGTTACACACCGCCCACAGTTCTGTCACCGGTGCGATCCTACGGAGGCAACGTGATGCTCCAAGTCTGCGTGCCGGACCACTATCTGTGAAGTAAGTTTTCCTTGTGTGACACTGTCATTAGCTGACAGTAAGTTACACCTTGGATTCTCTATTGGTCCTTAGTGCACTTTCTCTTTCTACACTTAGAAAACATCTCTGCTGGTGATCGCTTTCCTTTGCAGCCATCAGTGAATTTTTTCACTTGATTATGATGCCATCCCCACCTACGTGATAATATTTGCCGTGATACTTTTATGTTCCAGGTAATATATCCTGAATTGGTTCTACCTTATGGTATACATCCCCCCAAATTTAAATCATGAAAGATTTTGGCTGCGATCCCCTTCTTCTAATTTTTGAATCTACTGTGCTTTTTTAAAGGGCCGTTTCTTAAACTTTATATTCCCCTGTGGTCATAGCATGGCAGCGATATCCCTCATATATGAGAACTCCCCGGTTTGAAACTAGTAGCAGTACTGTCATTCTATTGAAGTATCTATATCGGATTAATGTGCTACAGCCTGGTAAGATGTATAAATTTTGATTGTTTACATATATTTGGTTAAAATGTTTAGTATCGAAACCTACATGCATGCATTTAAATCCTCTGTATCAATCTTTACTCTGGTAATGGAATTTTTGTAAATTCAAAAAAAATGTATTAGATGTTTTCTATACATGTTCAAATGTATGTATTGATTTTTGTCTATTTTCCCATCATTTAGAGTCCGCCACAATCATTGCCTTTAAACTCCTGAAGAAGCTCGTATTAGAGCGAAACATGTCGAGCGGCAGATTGTCTTGGCACCTTTAAGTAGTTGCTTCTTGTTACACTGTCTAATGTGAAAAAATAATTTTTGGGTGACATTGTTTATGTCGTATTGTTCTTACTTACATGTCTCACTCTTGAAGTGAGGCATGAATATTTTAATGTGATTTAATACAAATAAATATTAATTTTACTCAATATGATTGTATAGAATTTTTTGAATATACTGTTTATTAAATAGCACCTTAAAAGTCCCTGGGGAAGATTTCTTTCCCCTCCCCCCCTTCTCTAGGCTAAACAGCCTTCAGTTTTTGTTTATTATACCTGATAACAGCTTTATTTTCACTTTAACCACTTCCCACCCGGCCTATAGCAGAATGACAGCCGGGCAGTGGTTCTGTTATCTTGACTGGGCGTCATATGACACCTTGCAGGATAACAGCTGCTGCGTGCCCGTGGGGGTGCACATCGGGGCGATCGGTGGTGCGGAGGCTCTTTACCACATGATCAGCCGTGTCCAAACAAGAAAATCCGGTGATCGGCTTTAATTCTCACTCGCGTCTGAGAGAAGCGAGTAGAGGAGAGCCGATCAGCGGCTCTCCTGACAGGGGGATCTGTGCTGATTGTTTATCAGCGCAGCCCCCCCTTGGATGCCCACAATAGACCACCAGGGAAGCCGCTAGGACCACCAGGGAAGCCCCCAGCATGTGAATGGCCAGGTACATTCCCATGGCCATCCACATGTGAAAATCAATGCCCAACATATGCCAATCAGTGCTCACAAATGGGCACTGACTGGTACCTCTACGGCACAATAAAAATTAGTGATGCCCAGCAATGCCACCCACCAGTGTCATCAGTGCCACCCACCAGTGTCCATCAGTGCCACCTATCAGTGCCCATCTGTGCCACCTATCAGTGCCACTCATAAGTAGCCATCAGTGCCACCCATAAGTACCTATCAGTGCCGCCTACAAGTGCCCATCAGTGCCGCCTATGAGTGCCCATCAGTGCTGCATACCAGTGCCACCTATCAGTGCCCATAAGTGCCACCTATCAGTGCCCATCAGTGCCGCCTATCAGTGCCTATCATCAGTGCCCATCAGTGCCACCTCATCGGTGCCGCCTCATTGGTGCCACCTCATCGGTGCCCATCAGTGCCAGCCTATCAGTGCCCATCAGTGCAGCCATATCAGTGCCCATCATTGAAGAAGAAAACTTACTTACAAAAAATTGTAACAGAAACAAAGAAAAACGTTTTTTTCTAAATTTATTTGTTGCGCAAAAAATAAAAATCGCAGAGGTGATCAAATACCACCAAATGAAAACTCTATTTGTGAGAACAAAATTATAAAAAGTTTGTTTGGGTACAGTGTAGCATGACCGCGCAATTGTCATTCAATTTGCAACAGCGCTGAAAGCTGAAAATTGGTTTGGGCAGGAAGGTGTATAAGTGCCTGGTATTGAAGTGGTTAAAGCACATCAAAGTATTCAGTTTTACTAAAGTAATGCATGATACAAGGGGTGCAGCTTGTGAAAAAAAGGTGTCATCATCCAGGTATGCAAAAGGTGAAAATTACTAAGACCCTTTTCACACTGGGGCCACGGCCGCGTTAGCGCTAAAGCACCGCTTGTTTTAGCGGCACTTTAGCGCTGTTTAAGTGCCGTTTTTCAGCTGCTAGCGGGTCGCTTTTAACCACAAAAAAAAGCACCCGTGTTGTGGCGCTTCCAACGTGCTTTTCAGGCACTTTGGAAGTGCTGCCCATTATTTCAATGGGCACTGAGTTTTAGGAGCGCTAAATACAGCGCTCCCAAACCACCTCAAGATGCTACTTACAGGACTTTTCCTAATGTCCCACAAGCGCACCACCCCAATATGAAAAGTTACACTGAAATGAATGGGAGGTGACTTTCAGTTGCTTTACAGTCGCCATTTCTAGCGCTAAAATGCCCGCAAACTGCCTCAGTGTGAAAGGGGTCTTAGCACTAAAGTGCAGCTTGTTTTAGCTGGGCTTTAGCGCTGTTTAAGTGGTGCTTTTTAGCTGTTAGCGGGGCGCTTTTAACCCCAAAAAGGGGTTAAAAGTGCCTGTGTTGCGTGGCTTCCGAAGTGCTTGTAGCCTCCCTGACTGTATTCCCGAGTTTGCTCGGGGTTAAATTTCAGCACCATTAGCAGTAACCCCGAGCCACACTCGGGATTGCATTGCAGGATCCTGGTGCGTTATACTTACCTTGTCCCCAGGATCCTGCGATGTCCCCCCGCGCTGTCTGCGGGCTCTGTCTCCTCCGAAGCCTCTCTGTTCCAGGTTCCATTACCTGCAAGCGTCGTGACGCATGGGGGTGGAGACTGGCGGCAAATTCAAAAATGTAAAAATCATAAGTATACAGTACTGTAATCTTACAGATTACAATACTGTATGAAATTATTTCACATCCTTTTTGTCCCCAGTGCTTTGTCCAATGCCCTGCATGCAGTTTTATATTATATAGACTGTTCTTTCTGCCTGGAAACTTGAGATTGTCCATAGCAACCAAAAAGTGTCCCTTTACATCAAAAGTGGCTTTAGACCAGCTAGAAAACAGCGTAGTAAATTAGAACACTTGCAGAATTGAGCGAATCCTGGGGAAATTTATTTTATTATTATTATATTATTATTTTTTTAAATGATTTATATTTATTTATTACATTATAATTTATGATTTTGTGTTTCAAACTTCATCATACCCGGGATATCTACTAGACTCTTGGTGGACATATTTAAGTGTGTTATTCCTAAGAATTACAGGCCTACAATATAAAACGCCAAATTTCCATGCAAAATAATTGTACCGCTTACATCACCTAAAATCCGAAATAATCATACCGCCGGGGAGGCTAAGGCACTTTGGAAGCACTGCCCATTCATTTCACTGGGCAGGGCGTTTTGGGAACACTAAATATAGCGTTCCCAAACCCAAACCGCCCCGAAGATGCTGCTTGCAGGACTTTTCCTAATGCCCCGCAAGCGCACCGCCCCAGTGTGAAAAGTCATACTGAAATGAATGGGAGGCAGTTTTCAGGCGCTTTGCAGGCGATATTTCTAACGCTAAAACACCTGCAAACAGCCTCAGTGTGAAAGGGGACTAAATGAAGTGTTGTTTACATTTTGATAACAATGTAGAGGCTTTAGATCATCCAGAAACTGATAAAGCTATGTATGTGTTTCAGCATACACCCATACAAATTGTGTGAGGGAATTTAACATTTACATCTTATTTCTATGCATTACTCTGTTAGTCGGATGGATTATCATCTTGTAAAATGCCATGAGTTGGATTTGTTGACAAATTCTTATGCTCTGTTGTAATCTTATTTGACTTCTTTAATTATATACCACAATTAGAAATAATTATAGAATCATCTCAGTAATCATTGTTTTCAGGCAGATCAGTCTGTCATAAGGAATATCAATGCTTGTTTCTGTTTTAGCTTGCCAACACCTGAGGAGAATATGAAATGATATTCTGACAGGTACAGTAAGTTTTAAGAAAATCATTTTATGTAACAGAATCATTATACAGAAACTAGTATGTGTCTATTAGAACAGTTTATACTCCAACACAAATTTGCTCAAGTATCTGCAGCAATTTATTATACATTTTATAAGTTTTTAAATATATATTCTACAATATCAGTTCATCAACAGATTTGCAGCATTCGTCTTGGATCTGAGATCCACGTGCGACTGTGTTATCTGGAGGCATGGAAAACTGTCTGCCACATATCTTCATATAATTGCATTCAATTTATTATCCATTTTTACACTTTTTTTTTTTAATGAAACAGGAACTCATTTAAGACCTGAGGCACATTTTAAACTATTTCTGTATGCCAGAGGGGGGATTTACAAAAGCAGCTGAAAGTGAATAGTAAGTACCCCATCATTTTGCAACATGACTGTACAACTCTCCTATTCTGTGTGACCTATATGTGCAAAATTATTGAAAGTAGCCCTAAAGTTAGAACTGCAGAGTGCTAATAGCATCCAATCATATATGGTTTGGCATGATCTATAAAAAGCAAAATTTGATAGGCTTTTGCTATTGGAAATTGCAATTACGTTCTATATAATGATTGCAGAAAATGAACTGCATCCAGAGAGAAAAACGATAGAAATAACAACTGAAAAATAAAACTAACCACCAACAAATAAACTTTACATCAATGCAAAGTGACTGCCAAATACAATACGAAGAGACAACTTACAAGGCAAATGCAAGGCAAAGTCAGATTGAAGGCAAGAAAATAAGACTAAATATTATGAAGCTGGAAACATGGGGTGCCAGAGCACAGCACAGTAGCTGACAAAATGCTGAGAAATCTAGCTGAGTAGTAAAGGGATAAATAGCCTGCCTGCAACCAGACACAAGTAGAGAATAATTGTGTGACAGTGAGGAGACACCTTCTGGTGGATAATAGAAGTTCCTGTTGACCAATACTATGATACAGTATCAACAGCAGATGAAGGTAAACAAAAGATCCTTATACTGCCATATTAGAGGAATGTGAATGTATTTAATAAGAAAAGGTTGGCTGTGTTTATTGTCATATTCTTTTGGCTCTTGTGTTCTGCATTTGGGAATATATATTATTTCTGCAGACCATTTTTGCCACCTGGGTATTGGCCCCTTTTGGAATAGCATGTGCCAGGTACGTTACTATCCACAAGAATAGAAAGATGCAGCACTGTAAAGCCTGGCAAACACTGCAAGTTTTTTTTTCATACTGGTTGAAAAAATCTGATAGATCGCCATACCAGCACTAGCGATGTTGATGCAGAAATCTCCCCCACTGTGCTATTGTATTCTGACAGAATGCACTGCTGTGCTGTGTACAGATTTTCAGGCAGTGTGTACCCAGCTTTATTGCATTTCACTAAGTAAAGCATATCTCCTTTTAAAAAAACACCCTGTTACTATTCCAAATGTAAATCTAGAAAATAGAATTTTCTGATAGGGAAAAGAAAGCCCATAGGTGAACTCATTGTAAATTATTGCTGGTGCTTCTTTACTATCCAATTACAGATTTGACCAAGCTGTATTGCTTTCACCTGTATGGATCTGCTGCCCTCTACTGTTAGCTGCTAATATTACAGTGTTATATATAGGTATGTATTAGCAGTTTCTGTCTCTGGGCGACTGGCTTTAAAACCCCTGAAGGAGGAAGTGGAGAGATAGAGACAAAATCTCAGCTGCATGTCCTGTCCATGCTGATAAATCCAGACAAGAAGGGGCTATTATGCAAGTATTCCTATGTTCTTACAGTCTAACTGTAGCTGCCTGTATTTTCTTAAGTGTGTAGCTGACCCCTTGTTACAGACAGGGTATCTCTGTAATATTGTTATTATCTCACGTGCGAGGTGCCAGCTAGCTGGGTCTGTGCTACTGTATGTATGTGGTCACCTTCCATTATATTAGGTGAACATGTTTATTGCAATAGAGTTTATATACAGCTCCTATTATTTTAGTTAACATATCCCTTCTGGTCTTGGATTATATAGCTAGTTTTAGCTTAGGGTTTAATAACCAGCGTGGGCTAGAGCCAGGTTAGGCATCCTAGGAGCACTTCTGATAGTTAGAGGTCTGTAGATAGGCATATCTCAGTTCTAATAGCACACCACTGTTTCTTCCAGTGAGAAGCTGCATTCCAAGCTGGTTGAGAAACAGTAGGAGGATCTCCCTATCACTGCTGATCTTGTCTTCAGGTCTCCAACACAAAGGTAGATGCCACACCCCAATCATCCTCAGGGGCTCCTACAATTAAACTTTGCTGCAACAGGTATCCTTATTAAAGAGGAGCTCCAGCCTGTAAAAAAAAAGTAAGTAAAGGAAGCCAACAGTGAAGCCTTCAGGCTCCACACCCGGATTTCTACTGCACATGCACGAGTCACGCTGTGCTTTCTGAATGGTCCTGCCATCTTCTGGGACCTGTGATGTATCCCAGAAGGTAGTGGGGGAAGGAGGAGGGGCCAGAAATGTCATATATTACTGATGGGCGATCTTACCAGGAAGTGGGAGCGGGTACCTGTCAAAACTCCCCCCTTCTCTGCAAAAAGTGCCAAATGTGGCAGTGAAGGGGGGGAGGGTGTGAACAAGAAAGCTTCCCCTTTTGGGTGGAGCTCAGCTTTAACAACTATTTATACCCAGGGTATATATGCACAAATCCAGCAGGACTCCTATTGGGCCCTGTTTGTACATTGCATTTATGTACTATTAAGCTTTTCCTATACAATGCTTGCATATATGCTTACTCCCTCTGCTCCCAATTACTTTGATTAGATTCTGGTTAATTTTCCAGGAAGGGAAACTCCTCTAGGTTGAGGCCCACTCTTCCACGTAGTCAATGTTCTCTAAAGGTTTAGTGGAATATCCTGTCCACACCCCCCCAGTACCTAATGTGTATATTTTATTCTTTTTTTAATCAAGCTAAAAGCCCTAATTACTTACCTAAAATTCTAGTCTCATCTCAGGCTAGGTCCCACATCATCTTTTTTTTTTCATTTAGTCCATAGCATGGAAGGAATCAGTCTGCAGTGCCCTTGTCACTTCCTGGTGAAGGGGAATTGCTCAATGGCTTACACAATTGTCCAACACAGGGTCCTCAATGGAGTCCATACAGGGCACTAAAGCCCTCCAGCATAACATCACAAGAGACTGAGCTGCTGGGAATTACTTCCAATCACTGGTTGCCTCTACTAGACGTAATGCCATGAGGATCATTTGACAGCAGATTCAGGTCGGTTTTTCTGTGTTTTAGGGGCCTTTTAAAAAATCCCTTAGATTGGGTGGGTGAGGGTGGAATAGTAACAAGGTGTTTTTTTAAAAGGAGATATGCTTTAAGGTTACATTAGAAGCACTTTTTGGTGATAATATTTTCTTGATGTGATTTTATCTCATGACAGTTTCATCTCTCCACAGGTACTCAGCTGTTGATGATATCCTGCTCATCAGTCCTGCCTACTTAACCATCTAGCTATGTTTGTTCTATTTACTTTTATTATTAAACAAGTGTGATTTAACTGTACTTCTGTCTCGGTCTGATTTCATGGTTTCTGACAGTAGGCAAAGGCCATGAATTCAGAAGATACAGTCAATCCACTTGATCCACTAATATTTTTCCAGATTGGATAAGCAAGATCACCGCATGGATCCATTTTTCATCGCGTTACAAATGCTCCTAAGTCACATGGCTCACCTGGAATCTCCCACTGTGGCTGCTCTGGTACAACCTGAGTTGCAGGCTGTCCCTGCTGCTGTGTTAGTCTCTGTGCAGGCACCCGCCTCGAGTATTACCTCTATATATAGCTATGACTAAGCACCGTGCCTGGTGTGAAACATGTCAGCAGCAGTGCAGTTAGTCTGTACCTACCTTTGATGCCTTAATTTTACTTTTCAATAAAGGTGAATATTTGGAGTGCGCCTATCCAGCCTTTCATTTTTTTTCCATTATCTCTGTTGCAAACAGAGCCAGCACCCTGTTTAACTGTGGAGACAGCTGACCTCAGGAGAGGTAATCATTCTGGAGCGGTGAACACCTACATTACCTCTATAAGTGGTATGTCTGGTTCAGCTCCGCTTCCCCAGCGATTTGGGGGTGATCCAGTTTAATGCAGATGGTTTCTCAACCAGGTTCCCATGGACAGAAGCAAAGTAGGTTTCGTGATATCTTTGCTTTCTGAGAGAGCCTTGGCCTGGGCAAACCCTCTATGGGAGACGCAAAAACCTGTTATTTTGAGTTACCCTGAGTTTGTGGTCAACTTTAAAAGGGTATTTGAGGTTCCCGCATGCACCGCTTCTGCTGCCAAGTGCCTCATGTCCATCAAACAGAGTACGAGAACTGTTGCCGACTACGCCATTGAATTCCATACTCTGGCAGCAGAGGTTGCTTGGAACAATGAGGCCCTCCTGGCTGCTTTTTCTCATGGTCTCTCGGATTCCATCAAGGATGAAATAGCAGCCCGAGATATACCCACTGAGCTGGAAAAGTTGATCACATTTGCCATCCTCATTGACTCCAGACTCAGAGAAAGACTCTCTTTTAAGGAGCTCTTGCGGAAGCCTCCTGTACGTTTGCCTCCGAGCTTTGCATTCCCACCCGTGCCTCCCTCACCTCCCATGCCTCCTGGTACTGAGTCGGTCAGTGAAGATGAACCCATGCACTTGGGCTTCACGCGTCTCTCTGTGAATGAGAGAACCTTTAGCAGGAGGGAGAGATTGTGCCTTTATTGTGGCCAGGCAGGTCACTTCTTGAAGTCTTGTCCTATCCGTCCAGGGAACGCCGAACATTGTGGTCCTGTCACGGACAGACCTTAGGTGGCGTTGTTTCTTCCCCAGTTATCCAGAAGGATAAGCCCCTGGTTTTAAGCCCTTTCTTGGGCTGAGTCGTCCATCAAGATACAGGCTCTAATCGACTCTGGGGCTGCAGGCCTGTTCATTGATGCTGCCTTTGTATCAAAGCACTTGATTCCGCTGTAGCTGCGTGACACTTTTTTTTTTCTTCTCACATGGTGTTGGAGTGGAATCATCTAGAAAGAATTTTTGAGCTGTTTTGAACTTTTCATGATATATTTGTTTGAGCATCATAAATATTAATTATTTTTTTCTGAGACATTTGTGCACATGTATAAAGTTAAGCCATTCACTAATACACATTTATACACGATTTTGAATGAATACATACTATTTGTATAAATCACTTTTGCATTTTAATGATTGCATTGGGAGCGCCCTTTACCACAGCATTCATATGTTTTGACTAAGTTTGTTCTACTTACTTTTATTATTAAACAAGTGTGATTTAACTGTACTTCTGTCTCGGTCTAATTTCATGGTTTTTGACACTGACACTGACAAACTGAATCAGCTGTAAAATCAAACTTTAAAAATTCATTGGAGAGACTGCCAGAATCTCCAATCGAGTTTAACTGCATCCTCCGAGCTCTCAGACCCAGAGAAACAACTAATAACCCTCTTAGCAAAAATAAAATAATATTAGTCCCCTCTGTGTGCTTAGGATCAGGTTGGAAGCAGGTGCTAAGTCATTTGTCCTCTGTCCTGTACACTATTTGGTGAGACGCTGTTTATGGATATTATTCAATTGTTCTAAACAAGAGGGTCAAATGCCCCACTACTGTGACATTTTTTTTTAGATATACTGTACATATAAACCTCCACTCCCTATCTGTTAACCCCAGAAGTACCCTTCATCTAGGCATGTTCTTAAATCCTATAATATGTCAATACTTTCTAATCTAAATTATGGAATTTATTCTTGCTTCCTCCTTACACTTTACTTTCCTTGAGGGTGGGCATGCTTAAGTGTGATAAGCTCACTACCCTCACAAAGCCTGTTTGTTCTGTCTATGTCTTAAGCCATCAGGCCTGGATAATGAGTTTAATTGTAAGACCCTGTACCCCGAGGGCTATCCTTGGCTACCTACCCAAAGGGTTTTCCTTACTCAACCTTTACACCTAACGTTTTCTTTGCCACCCATCTACTTGCTCTAGCTTCTAACTATAATCTCTCAGAAAGATAAATTTCTTTCTACTTTCGTCTCCTCATCCCTTTTCTTACATTTTTCTCCTCTCCTTCCCCAACTTATTTTGCCATTTTCTTGCCCTCTCCTATTTTTTCTGACCAACTACCTTTTTTTAGCAGTATAGCCATGCTCCTGCATTCCCTGATTGGATTCACCAACATAAATGTTAAATACTCTATAACATAGAGAAATGATGGAACATAGTGTCCATAAATGTTAAAGGACTTAATGTTCAGGAAAAGAGATGCACTCTTCTGGGGAAAGAAAAAAAATATGAAACTGATGCTCTTAAATTTTAGAACAGATCAGACTCCTAAATTGACCAACCCCTACTCCCCACCAGTGTATCATGCTACCAACCCCTCTTCCAAACCAATGGGAGTCTCTACGTACTTAGTGATCCTACCAGTTTTAAGCCTCAATAAGAACTTAAAGAACCAGAGGGTAGATTTTTATTCCTAAAAGGTTTGATAGGCTTTACTCAACTTACACTTGCTAATGTATATCTACCTGATGTAAATCAAGTCTCCTTTTTAGAAAAGACCCCACATGAACTTCAATCTCTCTCTAGAACCGAAAGTAGACTCCTCAGAAGGGAAATCCTCTTTCCCCTATAAAGAACACATCAAGAAGCTACTACAAGAATTATGCCGTGTACACACGATTGTTATTTCCGACAACATATGTTCGATGTGAGCTTGTTGTCGGAAATTCCGGCCGTGTGTAGGCTCCATCGGACATTTGCTGTCAGAATTTCCGACAACAGATGTTTGAGAGCTGGATCTCAAATTTTCCGACAACGGAACAAAATCCGTTGTCGGAAATTCCGAGCGTGTGTAGACAATTCCGACGCACAAAATTCCACGCATGCTCGGAATCAAGCAGAAGAGCCGCACTGGCTATTGAACTTCATTTTTCTCGGCTCATCGTACGTCTTGTACGTCACCACGTTCTTGACGTTCGGAATTTCTGACAACATTTGTGTGACCGTGTGTATACAAGACAAGTTTGAGCCAACATCCGTCGGAAAAAAATGTTTTTTGTCGGAAAATCCGATCGTCTGTATGGGGCATTACACCTCATAGACTCAAGGAGAACATTTCATCCAGGAGAAAAGGATTCAATTATCTTTTACTTCCCTTATAACAAATACAAGTGTATAATAATCTCTCAAGATGGTCTTCCATTCCTCAAGAAGGCAACAATTCATGCTCAAACATTTTCAGATCACACCCTAATTTCAATTCTTTTGCCAATTAAAGCAAACACTTACATCACCAAAAACATGCAGACTTGATGCAACCCTATTATCATCAGAGCCCAATATTATACAAATTAAAAGGTAACTCCACTTTTGTGGGGAAAATAAAAAATAAAAATTTTAATATTGCATATATGATTGCAACACAATTCATATTGTTATTGGATGTTATTAAAAATTACCTTTCCTTTTCAATCTGCAGCACTGTATTTCTCTGTGAAAATCAATGAAATATGGCAACCTAGAGGTGTTTCGTACACCATTGGTGTACGGAACACCCCCAGAAAAGTCAGTTCCTGTTTGTCTGATTGATTCGCTGATTTTCCAAGAAGTACAATTTTAGGTATCCTCTGCAAAGAAAATTCATTTTTGGTGAGATACTCCCAAAGGGTTAAACACTTCTAAAGGGATATCATCATAAATAGTGGCATACCATAATCAGCAAAATATGACTATAATAACACACTAAAAACAGCGCTAATGTTGAGCTAGATAGGGATGAGGTGGCAACCCTACTGTGAAGGCTAATCATATTTTAGATTTTAGTTAAGGTCACAGGAAGTTACAAGGACGCTGTATTTCTGACAGGCCTAATAGGCATTTTCTGCACTTGCAGACATTGTGCTTAAAGGCAGAACAGTGGCATAGTAGTTAGCACTCCCACCTTGTTGCACTAGGATCCTTAGTTTGAAACTCAACCAATACACTGCCTGCATGGATTTTGCATGTTCTCCTTGTGATTGCATGGATTTCCTTCCGCACACCAAAGAGGTGCTGGTAGGTTAACTGGCTCCTGTCTAAAATTTCCCTAGAATTTATGTATGTGAGGTAGGGACCACAGATTGTACACTCCTTGAGAACAGGGACTGATATGAATAGCATATAAATCACTGCGTAAACCTGTAATAATCGCCTGAAAAAAGGAAATGAATGCAGCCACCATATCTACGGACTGTCTGGTGATTTGTGAGCCCTGATCGTCTTGGATTCCTCCGGAGGGTTGCTGACAGTGGCCTGTGGCTTGGATCTCTCTTTTCTTGGATGCTTATGGTTATTAGGCTCTGGTGAGTTTAACCCCCTGAGGGGAGTGTGTTTTCACAGGGTGGAAGTGGATGGATCGGTGGAAGGTGCACACTGAATTTCTATACTTCGATCACCTATGAACACTTTCTGAACGACTGTGCTTACTGCCCTTCTCTCTCAAAGGACTTTTGTTTGTGAAGTTGGCCACATTTATCCGTTCTAGCTCAACATTAGCGCTGTTTTTAGTGTGTTATTATAGTCATATTTTGCTGATTATGGTATGCCACTATTTATGATGATTTTCCTGCATTTTTAAACAGCTGCTGTTTTAGTCTCATTTGAGTTTTCACTTTTTTGTGACAGCAAATTGGTGTTATCTCTATATATTAATATATTTTTTTCTTTGTTTTATCACTGTTTCGGAACTGCTTGGGTCCCTGGCGCTGAGTGGTGTAGTTTTGGGCCCTTGAATACACGTTTTCACTTCTAAAGGGATGCAGACTCTGCATTTTCCTCATTAGAACACTGCAAATGCATCAGCTGATTAATGAAAAAGTCACTCCCATTCTGATTAACTTTGCAGACAACGAACAGCTATTTTTTCAGGTGAACTAATTGCTCTTGCAAGCAGCCTTAAAGTGGTGTTCCACCCAAAAGTGGAACTTCCACTTATCTGAATCCTCCACCCTCCAGTGCCACATTTGGCACCTTTCGGGGGGGAAGGGGGGAGCAGGTACCTGTGTTTTTTACAGGTACCCTGTTCCCAATTCCGGGAGACCAGGCCGCAGCAAGTTACATCAGAAGCTCGGTTCCCCTCCTCCTCCCTCCCCTTCTGCTGGGCCAGTGAGAGACAACAGCATGCTTCGCACATGCGCAATAGGGACCCGGCCGTGAAGCCGAAAGGCTACACTCCCGGGTTCCCTTACCCGCAATGGCAGCGGCAACACCCGACCAGACCATGTAAACATCGGCTGTGGTGCCTACATCGCTGGACTCCAGGACAGGTAAGTGTCCCAATGTTAAAAGTCAGCAGCTACAGTATGTGTAGCTGCTGACTTTAAGAGGCAGGCAGAACTCCGCTTTAAGTAGCCTTAAGAAAGAATGTACTAAAAAAGTAAAATGTTTAATAGACAGTAGGTCTAAACTTGAGCCTGTAAATAAACACTCCCTAGTACGCAAACATTTTCATCGCAAATGTTGCATAGAAGTTAAGGGACATCTCCTAATACAGTCTAAACACACAATTTAAGGCACTGAGGCATTGTCCCTACAGCCAAATATATTTGAAATTAGTGATATGCATGGCACAATGAAACTCAACCATATAGCTCAAATTTTTAAGGACGAAACGCATTGTTGTGAGGTGGTACCTTCCTCCCCTTCCCCCTCTTATCCTGCATGGATGGCCTAGAGAAACCTACTGCATGCACACCAGTGGGAGTGATTACGGCAACCCATATGTGCAGCACTGAGACGGTCTGATATCTAGCCTAGTTGGAGCATTTGCAGCCTGGCGAAATATATGTTATGTATCTGGAGGAGACCTTGTGGCCTGGACACTGAACACCGGATATCGGTGGGACTTGTGGCTATCTGTGTGTACCATTTCCCCTGCTGTGTACAGTATCTGTCAAAGCAGCTGTGCTATCTAGCTTAGACAACACCTTAAACAGGCTGGACCACAGACACAGCCACAAATGGAGTTTAGCAGCTCACCTACCAGGGTCTCTGTTATTCAACTCAGCCCTTATATGTTATCACTGACTGTCATCCCTGCATGCATGCACTCAGCCACAGACTTCAGAAGGATCCATATCTGTCTGCAACTGGGATTGAATTATGGGCATGATGGGAGACTCAGACTGCATACTTCTCTTCACACTCTCAACTCAGCCCGCACATGTTACCATTGACTGTCATCCCTGTATGCATGCACCCAGTTGCAGATGTCACAAGGATTTATTACCGTGTGTACTTGTGAGTGATTTATAGGCATGTTGGGAGACTGTTCAATTAGGCTGCATACTACTCACTACCTGCCTGCAGACACCCAGTTGTGAACTTACGAGTACATATGTGCCACTATATGTGGATTACAGCATTTTTTTGGTTGCATTTGGTTGCATTTTTTAATATTCCTACTGGAGGGTAAGTCAGTACTGGGCTCCCTTTGTGCTATACCTGTGGGTGGTTGCCCCAGGAGGAGTGACACCAACTGGGCGCCAAGTGATTTTACACATTGTGGTTTTTACTCCATTGGCTGTGCGCCCTGGTGCCTCTACTATCTGCTGGGTATTCCATGCTCATGTGGGGATTTCGTTAGGCGTTTTGGGGTTGAGAGGTTCTGTTATTGCTTTCCAGCTGCTTTTTTGTTAGTCTGGGGTAGAACGAACAGGGGGCACCAATTTAATGTGACCTTATTTTTTTGCAATTTTTGATACTGAATAAATATTTGCTGTGTAGCTGTTATGGTGTCAGGACCTTCTTTTGTTCTTTTTTTTGATTGACACCTAGTATGTTTGACACCTACCCATACTAATTCATACTGATGGCAAAAATCAAAAATGGTTATCCTATTAAACCATTCATTGGGGCTATAAATAATGCCAAAAAATGTAGGGGCCCCAAGATTAACTCCAAAGAATACATTTGCAGATGATTTACTATTTTATATTATACAACCATCTACCACCATACCAACTTCTTGCGTGACCAAATTTGACCAATTGTCTCACTTTAAAATTAATTTTACAAAATCAAAAGTTTTAAACATATCTTTATCACAGTCTCAATGGTTGACCTTTGGGGAAGCGTTTCCTTTCTCTCCCCAAGCCAAAATTAGTAGTAGGGATTCCAAATTTAAACTTTATAATGCTGCCTGTATCTTGCACAGGGTCTAGGATTCGCATTGCCATGCCCATTAAAAGGACTGGGTAGTTCTTGAAAAATATATTTTAATACAGAATATAACATTTCATCTTTAGATAAGTATATCAGATAGATCCAAGACCTATAACGATTACAAACTTACACTGCACACAGTCAATTTGATGCACTCCCAAAAACAAAAGCTTTTACTATTTACTGCCCCATGTCCTTTAACACACTTAAAAGACAACCCTGAACTCCTCCCTGGAACCCAGCTCGACCTAGACCATAAAACCAACGTTAATTGATTTCTGGCAATTACACATTGTTTATCCAAAGGTCGCATAAGGGACAAATCTAATATAGACCAAAATGTTATATCATGACCTTAAACTTACTGGCAATACTTTCAAATCAGAAACTTTACTTAACTAAGCATAAATCCAAACAGGGCTTTCATCTGAATTTGAATCCCGTTGTTGCTCCCAAACCCTGATCAGAGACAGAATATCCATACTTTACGCACTCCTTTCTAACTCACATTGTACTTCTCCCTCTTCATTTAGGACCCATTGGGAACTTGAGCTCAAGTCAACATTTACAGATGTCCAATGGCAAAGATATGAACACTTCAAAAACTTCTATCCAGACGTCTCTGGATTGCCCTCATATTGTGCCCTTTTGGATCACCATCAGAGACCAAATACATTACATAACTGGACAACTTTTACCCTTTACTCCCTCAGTATTTCTCCTCCATTATATTCCTTAAGCAGCCTCAGCATATAATTACTCATACTCCACCTGCTGAACTCAATGCCATAGCAGAAGACACATTAAATTCATACAAAAAAATCTGGCCCAAGTGGCATACAGCTAATTCATCTACCTAACCCACCCTAGGATTATTTATAAATCAACATAATATGCTATCTTAAAAGATAAGTTTAGGATTTAAAGAAAAAAATAAACTTACATACTCACCCAGGTGGATGCAGCATCACTCTGATGCTGCATCTGTCCCCCACCGCCTCTAAGACTGAGAATAAAGATCACTCAGTTCTTGATCTATAGTAAGCAGAGAGTCTGTGACTACCAGTCACTGGTTCTCTGCTCTGCCCCTCTCAGTGCTCACTGGAGCACTGGGCTGTGCAGGAGGCAGGAGCAGCTGTCTCAGGCTCTCAGAGTCATGCTAAGAGACTGAGCCAGCTGTCGGTCAGGCATCTGGGTGGATCCTCACATTAAAGTCGGGATCCCTTCGGAGCCTGGACCGGCTGTGTGACACCAGTTAACAGCGGGCTTTAGAATGAAGTTCACTCTTGTAACCTACAGGAGAATGAGGGCCAAAAGAGCTTTGGCCTTTCTTTTACTTTTATTTTTTTTTGGAAAATTTTTTTTTTCAAGTTTTGTTAAAAGGTATAAACCAAGCCACCTAACATGTCCACACAGGGCCAACACAAATAGTGTCTTATTACAGTACCACCTATGGAAGGTGAAACTAGGTATTTAAAAGGAAGATCCCACATGTTGTCCCAATCGTCTCCCTGAATACCAGGCTCCCTGCACCTTGAAACTGCCGGAGGAGATTTTTGGAACATATCTTTATAGACTATTGATAATGTTTTGGATAGACCCTCATCCTGCAGGACATTCTCCAGGGCCGAAGGCTGAATCTATATTACTAACCCACAGAACTGTATCTGAAAAGCATGCCTCAATTGAAGGTACCGAAAGTAGTAAGAATTGGGAAGGTTGTATTTTGCTTTCAGATTGTCAAAAAGTAAGGAGTTCTCCTTCCCTATCAATGTCCCCCACCCTTTTAATACACTGTATCGCCCACACCATAGGGTCTTCAGACCATAAAAGTGTGGAAGTTGTGTATTCATCCACAAGGGAGAAGAGGGTGAAATCCCCAATTGACTGGGGCAAATTAATTTCAAGGCTGCTTCCCAAGCCCTAATGGTGGCCTTCATCATTGTCTTAGTGGGAGTGTGGATTTGGGACCCCTAAATAATAGACTTTCATATGAGTTGCCGAGGCGCTTTTCTTCTCCTTTAACTTGGGATTTGGTTCACCTTTTTTCTTATTAAAGCCCACTTCATTCCAAATCTCCCCTATCTCTTCTCTACCCTAATAGTATAATATATACTGCTCCTTTCTTTTTTTCTGCCCCACAGTCCACCCCCCCTCCCCGAAACCCTACCCCCTTTTTAAATATTTTTTTATCTGTGCTTTACTATTCCCCTCTTAACTCTTACTGATCAATCTCAGATGACACAAACATCTTTCTTACTATCAACATTTTCAGATTCAGACAGGATGGGCAATGTTTTCACACTTATGGAAGCAATTCGAAATTCAAGGAATATCTCTCAGTATATTATCTATATTCTTAAATCCCAAGAAGAACATGTTATAGATGGTTCTGTCCAAATCTTTTACCTGTTTATTTCTATATGGGAAACGAATGTTACTCCTCCCCTTGATCAAGAGACTTTTATGTTTCTTTCAAATTAAAATTTCCTTGCCAAACTCCTTACCTATGTGATGAATTTTTAACACTCCAACATATTTGATGGTTTAGATGGCTATTTTTGAAGACTCTAAAACAATTATCCTATATCCATTGTAATCAGTTCTGTACTCTTGTAATTGCTTATGTTCCTCCTATCTGTTAAAATGAAAATAAACAGTTTATAAAAATAATGTGCGTGTCGTAAATCCAACTTATCCATTTGGTAATACCTTTAATAAACTGAACACATGGTAACTAAAAAAACGATGTGTATTGTTCTTTAGTTTATTTTTTCAACAGTCTGTTTGTAGGCATAGTACTAAAAATGCAAAAAAATTACTGACTACAGGACATTAAAGGAATGCTGTAATTTTGCTAAAAAAGCTGAAATAATAGGTATAATTGTTACATAATAACCTTAAACTACTAAGATTTATTAATGATTATACTGTAAATCACATCAACTATTATTTTTAACTGACTGGTTGTTAATAATTAAACAACAGTTACATGGCTGAAAATAATTATCATTAAAGCAAATGACACTAAGAGATCTGTTTATTAAAAATTTGCTGTGCAAATTTGTCAAGCATTTGCATAGCTGTCATAATGTAATTTGCCCAATCTCCATAATTTACTTATATGTTTATTTCCTATGATTACCAGCTCCATCTAGTAGCCATAATGCAGTATTTTCCTGAAATACCTCAATTAGGAAAATATTTTATTATGGCCACTAGATGGAGCAGATAATCATAGCAAATAAATGTATTAAACAAAAAAGGAGATTATTCATAACTATTGTGCAAATGCTTGCGACATTCACACAGCATTTTTTTTCTATAAATAGAGTTCTATACATTATAGCTTGAATAGCATGTCAACTGTCTTGAACTTCATCTTTAAATTATCTTTCCCCTGTATTCTGCAGCCAACTCTTCTAAGTCATCCAAAATAATAAAAAATAGCTGTTTTGCAATGATAGAGTTTTTCTGTATAAAACACCTCATACATCTAATTTCCTGATAATGTGATTGGTTCACTGGTTTTCACAGATGTTTGTACAGAGCCTGAAGACAAAGGCATCCCCTGTAACAGGAGTTTCATTTTGCTGAGATTTTTTTTAAATGCCCAAGCATGGGTAAAACAATGCAAAGGATACTTGGTTTGAAAAAAAATGAACTGATAAATCTGTTGTTTTTATACAAAAGAAACTTTATTGGGTTTTCCAACATACAAGGATCAAAGCTTAACACATCAGTTCATTTTAATGAGGGCAGGGCCTCTGACATGGCAGTCAGTTTGAGAAGGCTTTGAAAAGTCAAATTTAAATATGGTTAGAAAAGGAACATATAAAGTTTACTAAAATCTTTGAAATGCATATAGTTTATGTGAAGAGTATTATTTTTTTCTTAAACCAAAGTTTTATTATTTAGATGCCTGCAGGTGCATTTTTACTGTATGTTTTACTGTACATTATGGTACAGAGATATAAAGATTAAGCACAGTTATAACAAAACTCTTCAAATTCTAGAAGCGCTGAAATCCAAATTCTTTTGATAGGTTAACTTGAAAAATATGTGGCTAAATAAATGTTTCCCTTTGGGTATAAAATCAGAGATTTAAAAAAAAGGTCAGTTATTAGGGATTTTGATAATTCATTATACTTATGTTTTAACATGCTGTTACACATACAAAAGAAAAATTCAGAACATTTCCTACAGTAATTGATGTTCTGAACAGTAAGGACAGCCTCTCATTTTTGTAACAATTGAGGGCACCTGAGAGTCAACCCATTATAATATCAGTGGATTCTCGTTGGTCTCCCACTAATTATCAAAACTTCATCATGTCATTTGTCACTTATTAATGACAATTAACAAATAATCAGCAGTGAGGCAATTTGAGATGGTCTTTGCCTGACAGGTATAAAATAGTAACACAGACGAGAGCATGCCAGTGACATGGAACGTTTATAGGGATCACAGAATTTCCATAAATGATTACAGTGAAGAGTTCACTGATTTTACCTTTTAAATTGACGTCTTATTAAGTTTTATCTTAGTTAAATTCAAATAAACATAAAGTTAAAAAAATAAAATAAAGTAAAAAGAAGCAGTAACATTTGCTGTAGCAGATATAAAAAAAATATGAAACAAATACCATTGTGTTTAGTCACTCACCTGCTTCTTACATCTGTTGGAGATTCCACCATCAAAATCACTGTACCAGTGTTCCCCAAGTCTGCCCATCTGCCAAGGTCATTTCAGGACATCTCACTCTTTCTAGTGGAACTTTTTAAAATATTTACAGTACTACCACAGTGGAAATGATAAATTACATGGCTATTAGGGTTTGTGCATAAGCTAACGTGCCCCTATTTTATAATTACTATAGATTTTAAAAAATAAACAACAGCTAAAAGTAGGGTTTCCAGAACACCTGCTGTGAACCTTACTTTATTTTATTTTTATATTTTTTTTTAACAAACAAAAAAGATTGTTTAAGCACCTAGCAGTGTAAAACACCTTAGAGGAGCTGGTGGATTAGCCTTGTACTGGACTATATCAATTAATGTTTACTCTGGGCTTTTAGAAGGCTTCTTCTTTTTTGTTTGTTTGGATATTGTGCACAGATCTTGGACCATGTAGAGCTAGCACCCATTGGTCGGTGGAGCAGGGGGTGGAGAGTCTGGTGGTTGTGGTTGTCAAGAAGATCAAATGGTTCGATGTTTTGAGTATTAGTAGGTTGTCTGTATCCAATTGATATGGAGTGATGTAGGAGCCCGTCCGCGTGGCCGGCGGCCTCGATGGCCGTCGGCTACCCGCAATTGCTCCTGAGTAGGAGAGAACAGAGATCTGTCAATGTAAACAGACAGATCTCCGTACTGTCATGGGTGAGAGATCGATCTGTGTTCCTACTGCTTGGGAACAACAATCGGTCTCCTCCCCCAGGCAGTCCCATCCCCCCACAGTTAGAATCACTCCCTAGGACACACATTTAACCCCTTGATCGCTCCCTAGTGTTCACCCCTTCCCTGCCAGTGACATTTATACAATAATCAATGGCTATTTATTATGATTGCTGTATAAATGTCAATGGTCCCAAAATAGTGTGAAAAGTGTCCGATCTGTCCACCGCAATGTCTCAGTCACAATAAAAATTGCAGATTGCCACCATTACTAGAAAAAAAGATAATAATAATAAAAATGCCATAAATCTATCCCCTATTTTGTAGACGCTATAACTTTTGCCCAAACCAATCTATTTAGGTTTATTGCGATTTTTTTTTTTACCAAAAATATGTATAAGAATACATATTGGCCTAAACTGATGAAGAAATTTATTTTTTTATATATATTTTTTGAGGATATTTATTATAGCAAAAAGTAAAAAATATAACTTTTTTCCAAAATAGTGTGTCTTTTTTTGTTTATAGCGCAAAAAATAAAAACCACAGAGGTGATCAAATACCACCAAAAGAAAGATCTATTTGTGGGAAAAAAAAGACGTCAATTTTGTTTGGGTACAGCATTGCACAACCATGCAGATGTCAGTTAAAGTGACACAGTGCTGTATCGCAAAAAATGGCCCGGTCAGGAAGGGGGTAAATCCTTCTGGGGCTGAAGTGGTTAAAGGAGCAACAAACATCTAGCAATTAAACAGTAGGAAAGGGGGAAAAAGGGGGAAGCGGAGGGAAAAGGGGGTGGCCCCCTAGTCTGCTGCTTGGGAGAGGGCTGAAGCCAGGAGATCTTTGTACATCATGGAGTAACAGAACTGGGTCCAGTAGAGCCATGTCTTCCTGAAACCTTTATAGCATAGCGACATGGTAAGGTCTTCCATAGTGTTAATATAATTTACTGCTTTGATCCATTGACCTATTGATGAAGTTTGTCTTAGAGTTCGTGCTGTGCAGGGGCTTGGTGTTGGGGTTCTTACTTTGACCCAAGTCCAGTCCATGAACAGGGCGAGGAGGAGTTTTTGGACCAAGAATTGGTTGCTCCAGCGTGACCAATTTTCTCACATGCCTTTGTTGCGGGTGATCCAGAACATAATCCTGATGATTTCAGGAATTATCTCAGGATGACAGACCCCGTTTTTCACCATCTGTTGGCTTTGCTGTCCCCTTATATTACGAAGCAGGACACCTGCATGAAGCAAGCCATCATTCCTGAGCAGAGGCTCGTGGCCACGTTGCGGTACTTGGCGACGGGGAGAAGTCTGCAGGACATCAAGTTCTCGACAGGCATCTCCCCCCAGGGTCTGCGGATCATTATTCCAGAGACCTGTTCTGCCATCATTCAGGTCCTGCAGAAGGACTATATTAAGGTAAGTTTTATCCTTTAACATCACATTCTATGTATTTAATGTTTGCTAATGTATTGTATTTATTTCATTATTCCCTAATTACCATGATTGTAATATGCTGTGAATGTCCTCTTTGTCCTCATGCATGCTGGAATGTTTTTAAGTTCCATTTTTGTCCTTCATGCATATTTGCCTTCACTAACCTCCCCAGCATGCTATCCTGGGCCCATACACACCTAGCCTAGTCACTTAACAATGTATTTTGTCTGCTCCATTGTAGTGATTACCCTAAACACCCCCTAAAATGTGTTTAAATGTTATTTTTGTCCTTACATTCAAGAGTGCAAGAGTTTTTTTGGGGGGGCCCATGCTTATTTGGAACCCTCCCCCCCAACCGCTAAGTCAGCTAATACCAATCCTTTATCTGCTGACTTTGCCAAACCCATACTCACTATACCTACCTCTTTTGTGTTCAAATTTTTAGATGAATTCACCAAAGCATGTAGTGCAAGGGCCTGCCTGAATACTTTCAAATGGTACTGTTTAAATTTTTGTTCTCCTATTATCTTGATAGGTAAAATTTTTGTTCTCCTATTATCTTGATAGGTAATTGCAGAATGTAAAAACGTGCTTCAATTTGTACAGTGTGTTTTCATATTTTTGTATAATGACACTTCTTACCAGTCCAGTGGGCTGCCAATAGTGTAAGTAAGGAGGGGATGGCCAAAGTAACACACATTATTTATGCATTCAGCTCTCTATGAAGTGGAGATGGTTACCTATCCAAAACATACCCCCCCTAAAATTTTTACAATGGGCTACGAGAGGGTGTGAGGAATCTGATAAGTGGACCTTATACTTTTGTCTTGAAATACTCCTTAAAAAAAATGTTATACTGATGTTGTCCAAGAATGTTTGTGTCTAATCTGCTTGTAATGTTGTGCAAAAGTACTCTTTTTTTCGTTTGACTCCACAGTTTCCTTCAACCCCACAGGAATGGCAGACTGTGGCATCCCACTTTGCCCAGCGGTGGGACTTTCCTAACTGTGAAGGGGCAATAGATGGGAAACACGTCCACATCGTCCCACCCCCCAACTCGGGGTCATACTGTTACAACTATAAGGGGTTCAATAGTATTGTGTTCTTGGCAGTGGTGTCGGCGACATACGAGTTTTTGTATGTGGACGTGAGGAAGAATGGCCGGATGTCGGACGGTGGAGTAATCGCCCAGATGGAGTTTTACAGACGGCTCCAGAATGGTGGCATGGGCTTGCCACCTGCGGAAGACAATGTGGCTGGTCTTCCATTTGTGTTCATCACTGATGAAGCATTTGGGCTAGGTGAACATCTGATGAGGCCATTTCCCATGAGGACCCTCACCCCGGACCAGAGGGTTTTTAACTACCGGCTGTCCAGAGCCAGAAGAGTGGTGGAGAATGCTTTTGGCATAATGGCCAGCCAGTTCCGCCTATTTCTAACACCAATCCACATGGCGCAATATAAACTCAACCATATTGTGCTTGCCTGCTGCACTAAGCACAATTTTCTACGTAAAAATGCTATGAGCTATGTGGCCTCAGTTGGGACTGAGTCCGGCTTTCCTGATCATTCAACCCTGATGGCACTTGAAGCAGGCCGTCCTGGCTTGCCCTCCCAAAGCGCCTGCAAAGTGAAAAATATCTGGAGTACTTTGTGAGTAAGGGGGCCATTGATATGCCAGCAAATGTGTGAAACACTTTTAAAATAATTTTTTACTTTAAACTGAACTAATATTTCATTTGATTTACTGCTTGTGTTTCTTTTAGCTGTCTCCTAGGTTCTCCAATGGTCTTTTATGTTTGGCCATTTTCTTCAATAGTGCAAATGTTATTTATTTGATACATGAGGTGACAATCTCTTCTTCAGCTAACTATTATGTTGTGGGCCTGCTACACACACACATTGTTTTTGTTGTTAATGTATGTAATTAATTAATGATAAAAATATTCATCCTTTTCAGCACCATGAATTAATTTTTTTGAGTCCCTAAAATGGCGTGATTGGGGCAAATTTTAGAGCACTGTGGGGATTATTTACTAAAGGAAAATCCACTTTGCACTACAAGTGCACTGCAAGTGCACTTGAAAGTGCACTGAAAGTGTACAGAAAGTGCACTTGTAGTGCAAAGTGGATTTGCCTTTAGTAAATACCCCCATTGTCACTGTAAACACCAACTTATTTCCAAAACTGGTATTGAGCATTGAAAGAAGAAGCTACACATTGTTGAGTAGAAAACATTTTACTCTGTGCACATTCACATGTGCATTTGAAAAGGGTTTTTGAACAAACCAACATCTTTGGTGTATAACATTTTTATGTTTGACATTAGAAATATCATTTTTTGGGTTAAACAGGCATGTTTAAAACCATAACATACACAACTCAGGAACTTACTAAGTTCAACTTTGAAAAAGTGAAGGCAATATCAGATATTAGTATGTCAAAACTGTGTGGATCTTGCCTTCATCAGATGGGGTGATGTCACCCCCGTAAAAGCCAAATTTTGAATATGCACACAAATTGGGAGTCAAAATGTGGATTTACCTCCTGATCCCATGCCTAATGTCAACATGTGCTAGCTCCCATCATGAGGGATCAATGGACGTGTTTCGGGGGCGCAACCCCTTCCTCTCACCTACTTGAGTTGCGAGGAAGAGGTTGCACCCACAAAACACGTACATTGATAGCCCGTGATGACAGATAGCACATGTTGACACACTGTGTGCATCTTCAAAATTTGGCTTTCAACATTTTTTAGAAAAGTTCTAATAAAAAAAAAAAATCAAAAATTTTGGTGTGTTTTAGATTCTCCCTAAAACATCAGTGATGTTGTTGAGTCTTTTTTCAACATCATTGATGTTTTCCTTTATCTTCTCTAATTCCCGATTGCACACCATTATCTCCCCAATTAGTACTTGTGCACTTGCACTGGTGAAATGAGTTTCTTCTTCCACATCTACATCACCTAAAAATAAAAAAACACACCATGTATTATAAATATGCAGGCATACATCTATTACCTGAAGCTGTGGTCTCAGACACTGACCTGTTGTGGTCACTGTTTCATCCACTTCATGAACCTCGGAATCCACAGCCTCAGGTTGTGGTGTGGAGATTTCCCCTTCTTTAGGAGGTGCGGGGTTCCTGGTGTCCTCAGATGTCCCAAGTCATTTCTCCCCCTATGTGAATAAAAAAAAGGTATACTTAGCACACAGATATTTGAGGCAAGAAATAGGAATATGAAACATTGCTTGGAAGTGTCGTCCAATTGTCTGTTTTGGCAGAGTTCCAAGCTGGAGACATGATCTTTTCCCTTTATTCAAGCTGGAATACTTACCTTTTTTGGTAAAGTTTCCCACAGGAGTATCCACTGGAGCACCTGTGTGGGACACCCTAAAAAGGTTTTTCTGGTGTCCCACACTAGTGCTCCTGCGTCCAGATGTGTAAACAGTTGCTGAGTGTCCTCTCCTTACACTGAATCAAGTTTGCATTTCATTCTAGTTACAAACACATCTAGACAACACTGTAATAAACTTCTTTAAATACAAATAGGCCTGAACAAATGTAGTTAACCTGCATCTGCCAAAAACATTGTATTAGTGGGCGAACAAACGATGTTTACTACGAACGAATACGGTGCCCACCATCTTGAAACTTGCCCTTTTAAACTGTACAATAGTAGAAAAGCAAATGGAGCAACATGCAAGCAATAATAATAATAGGAACATAGGACAAATACCTACTTTTTTGCAGCACTTTCCTGATCCTTCTGTACTGATCGTGCTCCCTCAATTTCAGGTCTGACCAGCATTTCCTCATTTGATCCTTGGATCGTCATATCCAAAAATTCCTGTGCAGACTTCTCACAACTTTAGCCATGATCTTGGCCTTTCTCACATTTGGGTTTGGGTACGGTTCATACTTCCCATCATAGTCAGCCCTCTTCAAGATGTCCACCATCTGTACAAAAGACATATTTGAGGCCTTAAATCTCCTCCTGGATCAGAACATTTCTGGCTCCGGGCTTTCGTCGTCCTCCTCGTTGCTGAGATTATCATGCACCTGCTCTGTCTCCACCATGTGCTCTCCCACTGCGCCGAAAGAGATGAGGCGGAGAATATACTAGAATTATACCTTTGTTAGCACCGATCGTGCTAACGAAGGTATCATTTTAACCCGGGGCATCAGTGACCTATACTGCTTATAGATTGAGGCCTATATTGGGACAAGATTATGAGAGTTTAGCCTGACATTAGGGTTTGTCTTGTGTTGTGTCTTGCAGAGAATATGGATAAATTCAATGACCATGACTTCCTCACCAACTTCATTGATAAATACAGGGAGCTGCCCTGTCTGTGGCAGGTGAAACACCCTTTTTATAATAACAAAATAAAGAGGAAGGCAGCGCTGGATCAACTGTTGGAATTGGTAAAGCCAGTGATTCCCACGGCAGACACTAACTATTTGAAGTGCAAAATTGGTGGCCTGAGGAGCACATATAATAGGGAGCACAAAAAGGTCCAGGATTCCATGAGATCAGGAGCAGTAGCAGATGACATTTATGTCCCCAGGCTCTGGTACTACAATAGACTGCAGTTTTTGTCAGACCAGACTGAAATCAGGCAATCGCTCTAAACCCTTCCTTCCACTCTTCCTTCCATTCTTCCTTCCACCTCAGCTGAGGCTTCCAAAGTCCAACCTGGGCCTCCCACCCAGGAAGAGGTGGAGGAGCCCAGCTTGAACCAGGTATAGGATTGTCACAAAATTAATGATGTTAACTAGATGTTATTATTGATCACTAATTTCACATTTAACAAAGTGGTTTACATATCAATAGACAGTAGTAGCCAAAAATGATTGGGACAAGAATGAAATGTGCTGGGGTCAGAATGATAGTCTTTTCTATTTGTTAACATTCAATTTGCAACAGTCATGAGCTCAAAATTGTGTGTGATTAATGACCAAAAAACTAAAACTATGTCCCATTTTCATACACAGGAAAGTCTCAGCCAGGAGGAGGCTGTGGAAAGTCTCCGCCAGGAGGTGGCTGTGGAAAGTGGCAGCCAGGAGGCGGCCGTGGAAAGTGACAGCCTGGAGGTGGCCATGCCCAGTAGCCTAACCAAATCGCAGGTTCCCCCCTCCACCTTCCAACAAAAAGGCCCAGGAAGGGGAGGAATGTGGAGGAGTCTGCTTGGTTTGATTAAGCAGGCTACTGCGGTCCTCACAACAACCCCCAGTGTTTATGAGGCCTTTGCCTGTATGACGGCCAGTAAGATGCAGGAAATGGAGGTGGGCCAACGCCTCATCTGTGAGGAGCTCATATTTCAGGTCCTAAATAAGGGGGTGATGGGCGAACTCACAAAAAAAAGTCACGTATGTATGGACCATACTCCTCCTCCACCTCCTGCCACAACTCCAACACCACAGCCACAGCCTGGAAGGAAACGTGGAAGATAGACAAGAGAGTGATGGCCTGGGTTCGGTCTGGTCTGGCAAAAAACACAGGCTGTTGTAAGACCACAGCTTTGGGACATATATGTCATCTGATGCTGCTCCCGATCTCTCGAAGTCGAGGACCAGATTGTGCTCCCTATTAAATGGACTCCTCAGGCTACCAATTTTGCCTGTCAAATAATTGATGTCTGCCCTGGGGTACAAAGGCTTCGCCAATTTCAACAGTTTCTCCAGCGTTGCCTTCCTCTTTATTTTGTTATGACCCCTAATAAATTTCGAATTTTATTTTTCTAAATCCTTGGCTATGTGTTTTACTTCAAAAAGGACAATTTGTTTGTGAGTAGGCAGGTACATTTCAAAATACAATATCAAATTAACAAGAGACACCATCACCAACAAACCTCTTTGAGGTTAAAAAATAAAAGATAATAATGGTGTTGTGGTAACTTGACACACAAAACGAGAAAAAATATTACGGAGATCACTAAAAAAAAAAAATTCAGAAGATCTTGATAAAAAGAAAAAAAAAAGTAGATCACTATAAAAAAAATAATAAACATTATTCTGGAGATCTGGCAAAAAATAAAATAAAAGATTATTCAGGAGATCACGAGGAATAATAAAGAAATCAGTTTGTCAGAACTCTGTGTGAATATCAGCAGCAAAACTATTTCATTATTCTAGCATTATAAAGAAGAAGAGAATGCACTGCATTGAAATATTTAAAAATTTGCAGAGTGACGAATGTGCTATCTCCATTACGAACGCTAGTTTTACCAGACCAAGCGCTTCCATCTCGTACTTGATTCAGAGCATGCGTACAATTTTGTTCGTCGGAATTGTGTACACATGCTCGGAATTTCCGACAACAAGTTTTTTTGTCAGAAAATTTGAGAACCAGCTCTCAAACATTTGTTGTCAGAAATGTCAACAGCAAATGTCCGATGGAGCATACACATGGTCAGAATTTCCGACAACAAGCTCACATCCAACATTTGTTGTCGGGAATTCCAATTGTGTGTACGTGGCATAAGGGTTTCAGCTTTTATTCTGGGAGCACTTTCCGCCCACTTCTGCAAAACTTAAAGGACATCTTTTTAGTGTCATAATGAGATCCTTGTTTGCCCGATTCAAGTCCAACATATCTAATATAGCAGCACTTACTGAACATCAATATATCAGAGTGATCTGATTCCTCTTGTACCAAATTGTATTGTAACTGTAATGTCTGCCTTCATTTTGTAAAGCGCTGCACAAACTGTTGGAGTTATATAAACCCCGTATTATAATAATAATAATAATAATAATAATAATAATTAGGCTGCGCTAACAGATTTTACTTACACTACAGGAAAATTTTAAAACTGGATTTTTCTAATCCATTTAAAATTGAAAATGTGCAGGAAAATTTTAGTATACTTCAATTTACCCTGGAAAACCAATTTAACCACTTGCCGCCCGCCATATAGCAGAATTACGGCGGCAAAGTGGTTTCAATATCCTGACTGGGCGTCATATGACGTCCGCAGGATATTGAGCCGCTACACGCCCCCAGGGGCGCACATCGCGGCGATCATTGTTGCGGTGTGTCAATCTGACACACCGCAACTCTGATCTAGGTAAAGAGTCTCTGACGGAAACTCTTTACCACGTGATCAGCCGTGTCCAATCACGGCTGATCACGATGTAAATAGGAAGAGCCAGTGATTGGCTTTTCCTCACTTGCGTCTGACAGACGCGAGTAGAGGAGAGCCGTTCGGCTGCTCTCCTGACAGGGGGGTCTGTGCTGATTGATTATCAGCACAGCCCCCCCTCGGATCCCACCCAGGACCACCAGGGAAGCCACCAAGGACCACCAGGGAAGCCGCTCAGGACCACCAGGGAAGACATCCACACTGGACCACCAGGTATGCCCCCTAGACCCCCAGGGAAATACCAATCTGTGCCCAGGCAGCTGCCAATCAATGCACAATCACAATGCCTACCACTGCCAGTGCCACCAGGGATGCCTATCAGTGCCGCGTATCAGTGCCGCGTATCAGTGCCCAGGAGTGCCATGTATCAGTGCCCATCAGTTCTCAGCGGTTCCGCCTATCAGTGCCCATCAGTGCCACCCATAAGAACCCATCTTTGCAGCCTTTCACTGCCCATCAGTGTCACCTATCAGTGCCCATCAGTGCCCACCAGTGCCACCCAGTGTCACCCATGATTGACCATCAGTGCTGCCTATCAATGCCCATCAGTGCCCCATATCAGTGCCCATCGTCAGTGCCCGCTCATTGGTGCCACCTCATCGGTGCCACCTTATCGGTGCCTGTCAGTGCCGCCTTATCAGTGCCCATCAGTAAAAGAGAAACCTTACTTATTTACAAAATTTTTTAACAGAAACAAAAGCAAAACTTTTATTTTTTTCAAAATTTTCGGTCTTTTTTTATTTGTTTAGCAAAAAATAAAAACCGCAGAGGTGATCAAATACCACCAAAAGAAAGCTCTATTTGTGGGAACAAAATGATAAAAATGTAGTTTGGGTACAGTGATGGATGACCGCGCAATTGTCATTCAAACTGCGACAGCGCTGAAAGCGGAAAATTGGTCTGGGCAGGAAGGTGTATAAGTGCCCTGTATTGAAGTGCTTAACATTAAGATCCCTTACATTGAGCACTACTGATAAAATAATTTGGCTTATACTTCAAAAAAAGAGGTGCTACAGCCATATGTTATAGCAAGGTATTGAGGTATTCACAATGAGGACCTATTCTCAATTTCTTTTTTAGGTTTAACCCCTCCTATGAGTGAGTATTAAATACCATACACGTGCATTAGAGTTTTGAAATAATAATAATAATAATAATAATAATAATATTTTTTGTGCATGTCCCTTCTCCATGAATAAAGGTTATAATTTTTTTTTTCTTGTAAAAATTCTTACTTTCAATAACCTGCAGACTGGTGCCCCCTTATCAGTTTCCCTCTGTGCTATATAAACCATCTGACCACACTCCTCCTCGCCCCTTTTCTCTATTCTATTAGGCACGGCTTGTCTCTGTCACTGAGCATGCACACACATGATAGTTACTGAAGTATGGAAGTATAACACTTACTGCCAGCCGTGAACATTACTAACAAGGCAGAAACAGCAAGGTATGTGACATTCCCTGCAGAAAAGACAGATATTTGGTAGGGACTAGAATCTTACAAATTTATTTGGGAAGTTTAGGAGGTGGTTGTAGAAAATTTTATTGAAATTTTCTCTTTAGTGTGTACTCTGATCAGGAGCAGTAGAATGTTCAAGCGGTGAGGCCCCATATAATTTCACTATAAGTACTATGAGCTAGACAAATCACGTTAGTGAAAGCAACAAGTAACATTTTTGTTCTTACTCTATAGCAATTAGTCAAATAAAGTTACTTTACTAGTGATAATTCAACAATAAATTTATAATGCACAAACACAACATTTAACCTGTCATAGTATTACTTCTTAAGAGAAATACACTTAGATTTTCATTATTTATTCCGCAGATTATATGAGAGACTAAGGAACTGCCAACAGACATCTCCTGGCAGAATCAGCCATTGTTCATAGTTTGTTAATTCGACTGATGGAACAAAGCACATTAGTCAAACTTTGATCCTGTTAAAAATCTATTTTTTCCTCAGAACTGGAAAGTGATGGTGGCTTTCTGAACTGTGTGATTTCTAGACAAGCCCCAATCCTTCAGTTTGTGACATTTCTGTGCTTCCATGACAACAAATGACATGCATTGTGCATGTGAGTTTACAAGCAATGTCAGCTTCCTTTTAACACAAATGTTAAAATTAATTCCTTAATCTTTAACTGCTTGACTACCAACGGAGGAGTAAGAGGCCTTACAATATCCTAAACCAATGAATCTGACTATATGAGCTACGATGGAAATAAAAGACATTATCAAACTAAAGGCTACCTTAGCGGTCAGTGTATATATATTTGTTATAAATCAAAAGGTTGTAATTAAGATCTTGAGTACTTTTAAAATGGGGGTTCTCTCCCTAAACCTGGACCCCTGATTAAATTGCAGAAGCATCAAGAGTTTGTTTACTTGTCCTTTAGAACCAAGGCAACAGCATAACAAACACTGTTACATGGACCACCCAATTTTATTGGAGTTGGTTCACAATAGGGGCTTGATTTACTAAAGGTGAAAGTTTTCCTAGCTTAGTAAATAGCGTTAATCTATTCTCTTTTAAAAACATCCAATCATATTGAAAAAAACAGAACATTCTTTTTTCTTTTGGTAAATCAAACCTACTGTCTCTCGTGCATAACCTAGGGCTGACTCTTAATATAGCGCCAACATAAGTATTGACTAAGAGTGTAGGTATTATAGCAAAGCTGTTACCTAAGATTAACCACTTGTCTACTAGGTCAATTCTCACACTTCTCACATACATGTATATATATATATATATACACACACTATATTGCAAAAGTATTTGGATGCCTGCCTTTACATGCACATGAACTTTAATGGCATCCCAATCTTAGTCTGTAGGGTTCAATATTGAGTTGGCCCACCCTTTGCAGCTATAACAGCTTCAACTCTTCTGGGAAGGCTGTCCACAAGGTTTAGGAGTGTGTCTATGGGAATTTTTGACCATTTTTTTCAGAAGCACATTTGTGAGGTCAGGCACTGATGTTGGATGAGAAGGCCTGGCTCGCTGGTCTCCACTCTAATTCATCCCAAAGGTGTTCCATCAGGTTGAGGTCAGAACTGCAGGCCAGTCATGGTGTGGGGTTGTTTTCCAGGGGTTAGGCTTGGCCTCTTAGTTCTAGTGAAGGGAACTCTTAAGGCGTCAGCATACCAAGACATTTTGGACAATTTCATGCTCCCAACTTTGTGGGAACAGTTTGGGGATGGCCCCTTCCTGTTCCATCACGACTGCGCATCAGTGCACAAACAAGGTCCAAAAAACATGGTTCAGCGAGTTTGGGTAGAGGAACTTGATTGGCCTGCACCTCAAGACCTCAACAAAAGCTGCAAGTATCGAAACAAATATGATGGGGGAACACTGAAATCTGATGATAGTTGCAACAGGGGCTTCAGTGAGGCACCCAAAGAGATTTGTGAGATAAATTTCATGTTGTATTTTGCCCATGCACCTGGATCCGGTAGCATATATAAATGAGGCATGGACTTAATGGAGTACTTTAAATATACTCTAAACCAGGTATTGGTAGCCTGCATCCACCTGGTGCTTAAGGTGAGCCTGTGCCCAGTTCATGCACACTAAAGTATTTTTGCATTCTAAACAGGAAGTAAAAGCACTTTAGAACAGGCCCACATTCATCTTTGAAACTATAAGCATTGTGGAGAAAATAATTTTTTAAACATTACAACATATAAGAGCAGATCTTGGCAGCCTGTCAGCCCTCTTACAACCAGCAGGCAGTTGTTTCTAAGCTGTTAAATACTAATTGAAACCAACTTTTGAGTCTTTATCGTTTTCAATGAGGATTTTGAAAAAGAATAATTTAAATTCAAATTAAATTAGATTTCAAATTAATTCAAATTAAAACCAACTAGAGAGGTCAGGGATGGCTTGATCTGAAGATCTTTTACTGTTTGTTATGAGTATGTAAATAATTTACTGTTCATAGTCTGGGCACAGGTGCGCTTTAAGTGCCTATTCCTGGAAACAGAGGGTTTTCTGTCTAATGTTGTAAAACAGTTACAATTGTTATAACTGTCCTTTAAAGCTGGAAAATTATGGCATACATATTGTGACAATCTTGGAAGAATAAAATGTTAACAATTCTGCAGCATATTTGGTATATAGGTCTTTATCACTTTTTCAGAGGCTCATTCGGTGATTGAATACAACTGGCTTTGTTTCCGTTCAGATATTTTGCTCAAGAGTGATTTTGTTTCGCATTTTGGAAGGATACTTGGGCAATTCAGCATTGTTAATGGGGCATTACAAATTCCTTGAAATATCCTCTGCATGCCATATTCTTGAACTTTATTGGTAAACAAGCAGTGAATGTGCATTCCAGCAAACAGGAAAAAAATCTAACACATTTGTCACATGGCAGTACTAAACTGCACTGTTAATTACAGGGCTCAGAAAAACTAACATAATCCTAACCAACATAAAATGACAAAAGAATAATTAGGATATGGTAATAGGAAAGAAATTAGATTCACAGTTGTGTGTTCAAGGCCCCGAGATCCCATAATTCTCTGCAGTTTGGAAGTCATGAAATTGTTGACAATCTAAATTACATACATTTAAATACATATCGGATTTGTGTATATGATGTGTGTGAGTATAAAATCACACTGATTTGTATATGGTATAATTATGTTCCCATATTCGGATAAGGTCACATTTAATGGATAACGTTGAACACAATCTTGAAAACAATGAGAAGTTAGCTAACAAGCAACATTGCATGTGGGCAATATAAAAATAAGAACTACAGGCGTGTGGCGCAAAGTTATAGCAGCGTGAATAGCTTTTCCGGAATTCAACTTTAACTACAAATTCCTGGGATAGATTGTTGGAATTATATTTCTATCAGTTAAAGTTTGTCATTGAATGCCTGTCTTCCTTCCAGTTCTAACTTTTATAAGAACAACCTTATATTGTGCCTTTAACATGCAGTGTTCTTTATAGAAATAACTAGTAAAAAACAACTTCAAACAAAACCTACATTCTTGGTGAACAACAATTCTTGAAATCACCAACACAAAGTAGAACTGAGGCCAAGCTTTGCATATTCAAATATTTATATATTCGTAAGAAGCACATAATGGCCTTTAAATAAAGACCCACTGACCTTTGTAGCAGCAACCACGGTGGAGTAATTTCACTTGAATTTCAGCCTGCCAGCCCTTAACTCTCTAATGTAAACATACAGTTGGTGCACATGAAAAAAGGGAGAGGGACCAGTCTTAAAACAGACCATCACTCATAAAATGGACTTTTCCTCCTGACAAAAAGGTGAGAATAACTGTCAGAGATCTTGTGCAGCAGGTGCTCATTCTTATGCACATGTGAAGAGTCAAAAGCATAGAAGCCCAAGATGAGCAAGGACTAGAATGCATACACAAATGCACCAGCAGCCTATTTAAACTGAGAGTCTGCCTGGCCTCAGTGATGGATTGTATTCAGCTCTGGATCCTGTGTTCCTGATTCAAATCCACGTCTGTTAACCTTGTTCCTGACATCTATGTTTGACACCTCTCTTGGATCATCCCTGCCTGTTATATCTGCTGCTCACTAATGTTGTCGACCTCGGCTTGGATTTCTGACTACGTCTCTGCTTCCTGATTTGGTACCCCACCACCAGCACGTTACCGACTTCTGCCTGTTCCCGACCTTGGACCTGATCCTGACCCTGCACCTGTCTGCCTGGCTGCCGCTGAACAAAGCTTGTGACCAGACTCCATACCACCACTGGAGGGACTCCTGTGTCTCCAAGATACAGCTCACTACTACAGCTTGCTAGCACCTGTGGCCTTCCACTGCCCTAGCAGTTCCTGTCTCCACTACCATGGCTAGAATGGGAAATGCACAAGAGGCCACCTCATCATCTCCAGCTCACAGTCAGGTACGTGACAATAACAAGTCCTGCTCCAACATTAGAAGGGACACACAATTCTGCAGGGTGTACCGGGTAGTGCTTCATTGGCAGCTGGCTGCAAGAACCCAGAAGCAGCCAATGATGTAGGAAGTGAAGATGGAGGTGCAAATCCTGGCCCAGCAGTGCTTGATTTACTGGGCAGGTAAGGTTGTTTTCTGAAGAAAATTCTGCATAACAGGTAAGAGAGGATGAAAAAAAGAGGGGGGTGAAGTTACTCTTTAAAAGACTGCGTCTCTTGAGAAATTTGAGTATGAATTGTTCTGCAGTGCCTGTAGTAGACAAATCTCTTTACTGAAGTCTCTCATAAATACTGTACATTAACTCAATCAGAATCACAAAATACTGACAACAGATTATATTATATATACGGTATATATTTTTTTAAGAATGGATCTGTGTTTGTCTCAGGAGTGTAGAAAGCTGAACTCAAGATAGATATTAAAACCCAACCCAACAAATGTTATCTATTTTTTAAAATAATCACTTTTGTAAATGTAATTAGTATACATACTTACATTTCGCTTTGAGTCTCTTGGTGCCAATCAAGTGTCCTGCATTCACTTGGCAAGGAAGAAAAAAACAAGTAGAGGGATAACCTTATTAGTTGTGCATCAGTTTTTTTAACCGAAATTACAGGCTGAGATGGGTAGGTGACTTAGCTGTGTTGCTTAACTGCGGATGAGAAAAGTCAGGTTATTAGCCTGGCTTTGCAATGTGGTAGAGTAATGTAGACCTTAAAGTGGTATGAAATCCAAAACCAAAAATTGAATATATTGCAGCTCACCAATCATTGAATGTAGTGATCTGGCCAATAACACACTTCCTGTATTAGAGTACCCCACTCTGGAAGAAAAGGGCACATTTGGACAACAGCATTGTTAATCTGGGGGCAGGGGAGTGTTAGATGGACTAGCAGATTTAGATACACTAACAGATTAAAGACAAACACACTATCAAGTTACAGCAAACCTTTTTTTGGGATAAAGATGCTACATAAATAAATAAAAGCACAATGTTTGATTTTGGGTTTAATACTACTTCAAGACTGGGTGGACAGAAATACAAATCTTTTGGCAAGCAAGACCGCTTCTATACATGTATTTCAACTTTTCAACTGTGTATTTAGCTGTTTGCCAGAATTCATCTTTAAATTAATTTCCTTTAGAGTTTTCCACTCTGTATGTAGATTCTTTGTTCTAAACATCTATTACCTATTTAAATACATTTTGGTTTTAACTATTAGACTGTCAGTTTTTTTAAGTGCTTATTTGTTTTAGAGCATAGCTTTTTTTGTAAAATACTACACATTGGAACCCTTGCTATAAGTAAGACATCAGTGTGCTTTATAAATGTGCATTTGGTTTTAGACTCCAAAGCAAGAATTACACAAATTAAATATGATTAAAAAAAGCTGAGAGGAAAGCCTGGTCAAAGTCAAGTGTCCAACTGCTCCTCCAATCACACAGTTCCACTGTTATATAGCAGAGAGAATTCTATGACACACCACAAACAAGACATGGCTTGCATTTTATGAATGGGCTGCAAAATGCCAGCTGTGGTGTGGAGTAACTGTGCAGTTTATACTGGAGTGCAGATAGAGTTATCCCCCTCCTACTATAAATACCTCTCAAAATGTCATCCAGTTCATATTTGCTTTAGACCCCTTTCACACTGGGGCACTTTGCAGGCGCTACAGCGCTAAAAATAGCACCTGCAAAGAGCCCTGAAAGAGCCGCTGCTGTGTCTCCAATGTGAAAGCCCCAAGGGCTTTCACACTTGAGCGGTGCCCTGGCAGGACGGTAAAAAAAAGTCCTGCTAGCAGCATCTTTGGAGCGGTGAAGGAGCGGTGTATACACCGTTCCTTCACCGCTCCTGCCCATTGAAATCAATGGGGCAGCGCTTTGCGGAGGTTTTAACCCTTTCTCGGCCACTAGCAGGGGGGTAAAACCGCCCCACTAGCGTCTGAATATCGCCACTAAAATGACGGTAAAGTGGCACTAAAGTTAGGGCCATTTTACCACAGATGCCCCGCCCACCCCAGTGTGAAATGGGCATTACTGATTGCTGTTAGGAAACAGTATTACGACAAACTATAAGGTAAAACTGTGACCTATGTGGTAGAGCTGGGTAGTAGTTCAGTACCAGGCCCATATTTAATTAATAAGAAACATAAAGTATAATTTCAGGTATCCATATATCACAGATGAATTTGTGAAATATTTTATTTATTTATTTATGCAACTATTTATTTAATTATTTATCTGACAGGTTTATGGTATTTTTCAAGTCTAAAATCCTTTTAGAAACACCTATTTTCATGTAATAAAGAAATGAAATATGCATTGCTATTCTTTAATTCATAAATTTAAATTAATAGGTATTTGTGAAAATGCATGTTTAATTCCAAATAAGCTCATTTCATTTTTCTGCAATAAACATAACAAGGCAATTCTGTATCTCTGTTTTAAAATGGTATCAGTCGCTCATGGGGTTGATGAATAAAACTAAGAATGACAGGTTTCATGTTTCTAATCCTTTGGAAGCTATTACCATGTTCTGAAATGTAACATTTTCTCTAAGCTTGCTATCTTGTCAATGCAAACCATGGAAAAAAAGGAATAATCCCTTACAAGTGCATGCTGCTAATTGCAGTTACATTCTGTCAAAAAGTCCAGAGCTACAAACAAGAAGTGTTTTGAAACAAGTTATACGTCTCTCTATATTACAGTCTTGCATATTCATTTGGATTTTAACAAATTACAAAAAAATAGTTTGAAGATCAGCTATGTGTGCATTATTATCTAATAAACCACAACCCTTCCTTCATGTACAGTTAGTTTAAGAAAATGACCACCCCCTCCCCCTTTGATTCAATAAAATATTGCAACACTATACTTGTCCACAACTTTTACTGAATAAAGTAGCAGCTGGGAACATTTATTGACATCTAGTACCTGCAAACAATGTGAAACACTTTCTGGAGTGCAACAGTTTCATGTTCAGTCCTAAAGTTGACATATCGATTATCTATCCAGTTCATCTAAATCTTTTAAGAGAAGCCTCAATGACCAATACAGAAATGCAGGAGGCAAGTCTGAACTGTTGATCAAAAGAGCTGCTCTAGATTTGCATAATATGTAGCACCCTCCTAGCATAGGATGCTAGGTAAACCAGGTTCTGTAATCAAGAGAACAGTAATCATTTGCTCTGGTCCGCTCATGGTTTCACGGGCTGGAAGCTTCCCCCTGTCTCTGGAAGAAGTTTCCAGAGCTTGGGATGGGCAATTCTAATAACTGGTTTGAATATTTATCATTCCCTGGCCAATCCCTGGGGAGGTGTGCCAAGAAGGTGGTCTGGGAGATAAATATTCTAGAAACCTGGGGAGACTGCTATTTTCTCTGTCAGGGAAAGTTCCGAGAGCCTCAGGGGAGAGTTGCCTCTGAGGCATCCTATGGGCTGAGTTGCTGTTCTGCAGGGTCTCAGCTGTGGCATAGCTTGAGACCTGGGAATAGAAAGCTAAGTGCAGGATTTCTCCACAAGAGGATCTGGTCTGGAGAGGCTGGAAGGGGGCAGCTGTACTGGGGATTTGTGAGCAAAGACCTTAACTGACCCCCTTTTAACTGTGCAGCACCCTAATTGTACTGGTTACCTACAGCTATGGAGCTGTGCAGGATAACCAGATGCCAACCTTATGCGCTTCAGCTGTGAGGCTGTAGAGCAGTGGTTCTCAACTCCTGTCCTCAGGGCCCACCAACAGGCCAGGTTTGCAAGATAACTGAAATACATCACAGGTGACATCATTTGCTGCTCAGTGATTGCAGTATTCTAGTCTGCATCTCCCCAAGGTAATACTTAAAATCTGGCCTGTTAGTGGGTCCTGAGGACAGGAGTTGAGAACCACTGCTGTAGAGTATCCCATATCCAATGAGCATTTTGGAGTATCCCATGCCCCAATATCTCTTCTGTTACAAGTTCTACAAGCAATAAATTACAAAAAGACAATCCCTAGACTGTTTATTGGAGCCAGAGTAAATGGACTGTTGCTTGGGTGACTGGCAGTCTCTGTACTGTTCGGGAAAGAACCAGTTAATATCAGTGGTCCCTGTGGGGGTTCCGCTACAAGTGTCCAGGGTTTTAGGACACTTGGGGCAAGCTGGGGGACATCTCATGTTCACGCACCTCTAGGTGCCTGTTTTTATTTCATATGTCTTCAAAAATGACTTATCTTTCATTACTGTCTAAAGCGCTGGCAACAAAAGTGAGTACACCCCTAAGTGAAAATATCCAAATTGGGCCATAAGTGTCAATATTTCGTGTGGCCACCATTATTTTCCAGCACTGTCTTAATCCTCTTGGGCATGGAGGTCACCAGCGCTTCACAGGTTGCCACTGGAGTCCTCTTCCACTCCTCCATGATGACATCACGGAGCTGGTGGATGTTAGAGACCTTGCACTCCTCCACCTTCCATTTGAGGATGCCCCACAGATGCTCAATAGGGTTTAGGTCTGGAGACATGCTTGGCCAGTCCATCACCTTTACCCTCAGCTTCTTTAGCAAGGCAGTGGTCATCTTGGAGGTCGGTTTGGGGTTGTTATCGTGCTGGAATATTGCCCTGTGGCCCAGTCTCCAAAGGGAGGGGATGATGCTCTGCTTCAGTATGTCACAGTACATGTTCCCTCATTCATGGTTCCCTCAATGAACTGTAGCTCCCCAGTGCCAGCAGCACTCATGCAGCCCCAGAATATAACACTCCCACCACCATGCTTGACTGTAGGCAAGACACACTTGTCTTTGTACTCCTCACCTGGTTGCCGCCACACACCATCTGAACCAAATAAGTTTATCTTGGTCTCATCAGACCACAGGACATGGTTCCAGTAATCCATATCCTTAGTCTGCTTGTCTTCAGCAAACTGTTTGCAGGCTTTCTTGTGCATCATCTTTACAAGAGGCTTCCTTCTGGGACGACAGCCATACAGACCAATTTGATGCAGTGTGCGGAGTATGGTGTGAGCACTGACAGGCTGACCCCCCACCCCCTTTAGACATATGAGTGCTGCCAGCATTGCTGTAGATGTTATTTCCCAACATCAACGTTATTTCACGTGCACTCAACTTCTTTGGTTGACCGTGGCGAGGCCTGTTCTGAGTGGAACCTGTCCTGTTAAACCGTTGTATGGTCTTGGCCACCGTGCTGAAGCTCAGTTTCAGGGTCTTGGCAATCTTCTTATAGCCTATGTCAGTGTTGGCGAACCTTGGCATTCCAGATGTTTTGGAACTACATTTCCCATGATGCTGATACACTGAAGAGTGCATGAGCATCATGGGAAATGTAGTTCCAAAACATCTGGGGTGCCAAGGTTCGACATCACTGGCCTATGTCATCTTTATGTTTATCTTAATAATTATTTTTTTCAGAACCTCAGAGAGGTCTTTGCCATGAGGTGCCATATTGAACTTCCAGTGACCAGTATGAGAGAGTTAAAGCGATAAGACCAAATTTAACACACCTGCTCCCCATTCACACCTGAGACCTTGTAACACTAACGAGTCACATGACACTGGGGAGGGCCCAATTAGGACATTTTCACTTAGGGATGTACTCATTTGTGTTGCCAGCAGGGAGCCCGCGGTGTCGGCAGCCGAAGCCAATCCGTCCTTCGACTCTCGGCTGCTGCCGCCGCCATCTTCGGTAAGGGAATAATGAAGGGAAGCCATGCGGCTTCACTTCTTGGTTCCCTACTGCGCATGCGCGAGTTGCGCTATGCGTCCTTTCAGGTCCCTGCTGTATTCTGTGTCTCACAGAATACAGCGGGGAAGGGCGGGGTAGGCGGCGGAAGTGGCGTAGGTCACCGCAATCACCGCGGTGATCTATGCCAGGAAGTGGGAGCAAATACCTGTATTAGACAGGTATCTGCTCCCTCCTCCCCCCTGAAAGGTGCCAAATGTGACACTGGAGGGGGGGGGGAATCCAAAAAGTGGAAGTTCCATTTTTGGGTGGAACTCCACTTTAATGGCTGTGTGTTGAGTTATTTTGAGGGGACAGCAAATGTATACTGTTATACAAGCTGTACACTCACTACTTTACATTGAAGGAAAGTGTAATTTGTTCAGTGTTGTTACATGAAAAGATATAATAAAATATTTACAAAAAAGTGAGGGGTGTACTCACTTTTCTGATATACTGTATATAGGCATTGAGATTAGAAAAGCAGAGAGCAACTCAATTGCTATGGAGCCCCACCACACAAAAAGTATAAACACGATTAAGCTCTACTTTAATAGTATTATTATTATTATTATACAGGATTTATATAGCGCCGACAGTTTACGCAGCGCTTTACAACATTAGGGGCAGACAGTACAATTACAATACAATTCAATACACGAGGAATCAGAGAGCCCTGCTCATTAGAGCTTACAATCTAGGAGGGAGGGTCAAGTTATACAAAAGGGTAATAGCTGTGGGGAATGAGCTAATGGAGAAAATAGTGCAGTTGTTAGATGGAGGCAGGATAGGCCTTAGGCTCGCCTAAATGTGGATAAATTTGGAGACAGTCTGACAGATTGGGGTAGGGAATTCCAGAGGATGGGCGAGGCTCGGGAGAAGTCCTGGAGGCGGATATGGGAGGAGGTGATGAGGGAGCTATAGAGCAGGAGGTTAGGTTGGTATTTTGAGACTAGGCTAGTGATGTTACTGGGGGCAGAGTTGTGGATGGCTTTGTAACTTATTGTTAGTATTTTGAATTTAATTCGTTGGGTGAGTGGCAGCCAATGGAGGGATTGGCAAAGAGGGGTAGCACACATAGAGCGGTTTGTAAGGTGGATGAGTCTGGCAGCAGCATTCATGATGGACTGAAGGGGGGATAGTCTATTCAAAGGTAAGCCAATGAGGATTTAGTTGCAGCAGTCAAGGTGATAGATAACCATGGAATGAATCAGGAGCTTTGTGGTTTCATTGGTTAGAAAGGGACGTAGTTTATAGATGTTGCGGAGGTCGAGGCGGCAAGCTTTGGAAAGTGATTGGATGTGGGGCCGAAAGGAGAGTTCAAAGTCCAGGATAACACCTAGCACCCTGACATGTGGGGATGGGTGGATGGTTGTGCCATTGCACTTGACAGATAAGACAGGGGAAGAGGCGCGTGGGGGAGGAAATGTTATAAGCTTGGTTTTGGACAAGTTGAGTTTAAGGAAGTGGTGTGACATCCATACAGCTATGTCGGTTAGTAAGTTAGTGATGCGTGAGGAGACTGATGGAGTGAGTTGAGGGGTGGAGAGATAGATTTGTGTGTCGTCAGTGTAGAAATGGTATTGAAAGCAGTGAGAGGCTATCAGCTGACCCAGGAAGAGGTGTAGATTGAAAATAAAAGAGGCCCAAGAACAGAACCTTGGGGGACGCCGACGGAGAAGGGAAGAGGAGTGGAGGAAGTAGAATTGTAAGTGACACTGAAGGTGCGTTGGGATAGGTAGGATGAGAGCCACTGAAGAGCACAGTCACGGAGACCGAGGGAGTAAAGTTTTTTTTTGAGGAGGGGGTGGTCAACCGTGTCAAAGGCAGCTGAAAGGTCCAGAAGTAGGAGTACAGAATAGTGTCCATTGTTTTTTGCAGTTAGCAGGTCATTTGTGATTTTTAAAAGAGCAGTTTCTGTGGAGTGTTGAGGGTGAAATCCAGATTGAAGGGGATCAAGAAGGTTATTCTTAATAAAGTGGTCACTCAGTTGGTTGTAAACCAGGCGTGCAAGGAGTTTAGAGAAAAAGTGGAGCAAGGAGATAGGGCGTAGGTTGTTAAGATTGGTAGGGTCCAAGGATGGCTTTTTAAGTATGGGGGTGACCAGTGCTTGTTTTAGAGCATTGGGGAAGATGCCAGAGGTGAGGGAGAGATTGAAGATGTGGGTATGAGAGTTTAGGATGGAGTCAGAAGGCGACCATAGCATTTGAGAGGGAATAGGGTCCAGGGGACAGGTGGTTAGGTGGGCAATAGAAAGGAGTTTAGCAACTTTGTCTGTAGTAGCAGATTTGAATAAGGGGAGTGTCAGCTGTATCTGTTGACATGGGGTCTTAATTGGGGGAGATACCTGTAGAGTGGAGATTTCATTACGGATTGTATTGATCTTGTTTTTGAAGTGACTAGCAATCTCCTGGGCAGTGAGTGAGTCCATGGGTGGAGGCTGTGAAGGACGAAGTAGAGAGTTGAAGTTAGAGAAGAGTTTACGGGGACTGGATGAGAAGGTGTTAATAAGAGTTGTAAAATAGGTCTGCTTGGTAGTGAGGAGGAAAGAATAGTATTTTTGGAGGGCAGATTTGTATTGATTGAAGTCTTTGAGGGACTTAGTCTTGTGCCACAGACGCTCAAGAGCGTGACTACATTTTTTGAGAATTTTAGTGTCATCTGTTTGCCAGGGTTGTAGGGTTCTAGTTCTGATTCTGCGTGTAGTGAGGGGAGCGAGCTTGTCCAGGGTGGAGGACAGGGATTTATTGTAGATGGACGTGGCTTGGTTGGGATAGGACAGGGGAGAGATTTTGTCATAGAGGTGGTCAGTAGCAGAATAGAGGAGAGAGGAGTTGAAGTTTCAAAAAATTCTATGGGTGATGGTTAGGCGATTGGAGGGAAAGGTGGTGGAAGAGAGAAACTAATAAGGTGGTATAAAACTTAAAATTATAAAATTAAATTATACTTTATAGTAAAAAAAAGTCAATATAAGAGCAATGTATAATGTTCTAATATAATGTATACATTGAAATTAGAAGTGTTGATAAAATGAATGACATATTCTTTGAAAGATTGCTTATAGTTAAATTAGGCAGTTTAAACATACAGTCAGAGACTGCAGACATACTATAGGCAGGGCTATTTTTCTCAGAGAATAGGTGCAGGAACTTAACCATGCCACCACCACGTAACAGTGGGAGAGTCCTAATGGGGCATTATTAAATACGATTTGTGCATTCTGCACAGAGTGCAGAGTTCAGGAGTTTGTTAGGTACAGAGTGCAGGGTTCAGGAGTTGTACTGCATACAGAGAGCAGAGTTCAGGACTGTGCTATGTACAGAGTGCAAAGATCAGGAGTGTGCTATATTTAAAATGCAAAGATCAAGATCGTGCTATGTACAGAGTGAAGAACTCAGGAGTGTACTGTTAACAGAGTTCAGGAGTGCACTGCATACAGGGTGCAGAGCTGAAGAGTGCACTGCGTGCAGAGTTTAGGAGTACGCTGTGTACAGAGTGCAGGGTTTATGAGTGCGCTACATATAGAGTGAAGAGCTGAAGAGTGGTCTGCGTGCAGAGTTCAAGAGTGCACTGCGTACAGAGTTCAGGAGTGCACTGCGTACAGAGTGCAGAGTTCAGGAGTGCGCTACGTACAGAGTGCAGAGTTCAGGAGTGCACTACGTACAGAGTTCAGAAGTGCACTGCGTACAGAGTGCAGGGTTCAGGAGTGTGTTATGTACAGAGTGCAGCGTTCAGGAGTGCACTACGTACAGAGTTCAGGAGTGCACTGCGTACAGAGTGCAGAGTTCAGGAGTGCGCTACGTACAGAGTGCAGAGTTCAGGAGTGCACTACGTACAGAGTTCAGAAGTGCACTGCGTACAGAGTACAGGGTTCAGGAGTGTGTTACATACAGAGTGCAGAGTTCAGGAGTGCGCTACGTACAGAGTGCAGAGTTCAGGAGTGCACTGCATACAGAGTTCAGCAGTGCACTGCGTACAGAGTGCAGAGTTCAGGAGTGCGCTATGTATAGAATGCAGAGTTCAGGAGTGTACTATGTATAGAGTGCAGAGTTCAGGAGTGTGCTACGCAGAGAGAGCAGAGTTCAGGAGTGCACTGCATACAGAGTGCAAAGTTCATGACTGTGCTACGTAAAGATTGCAGGGTTTTGAATGCATATCTCACTGGACCGTTTACAACCCCCCTTCCAGTACAGAGCTCTCCTCCCACCCCCATATCCTTTCTTCCCCACCTGAAGAGTTCAGGAGTTTGCCATGTACAGAGTGCAGGGTTCAGGAGTGTACTGCGTACAGAGAGCAGAGTTCAGGAGTGCGCTACATACAGAGTGCAAAGATCAGGAGTGTGCTATATACAAAATGCAAAGATCAAGATTATGCATACAGAGTGCAGAGTTCATGACTGTGCTACGTACATTGCAGGGCTCAGGAATTCATATCTCACAGGACAATTTACAACCCCCCTTCCAGTACAGAGCTCTCCTCCCACCCCCAAATCCTCTCTTCCACACCTACAGAGTATCAGAGGAGCTGCTACAGAAGCACAGCTACAACTTACAGTAAGAGTGCAATGTTAAGTGGGGAGAGGGGGCATTAGTGCAAAGAGGGGGGATAGGGGATGACATTGGTGCTAAGTTATTGGGGCATTGGTGCTAAATGGGGGGATGTGCTAATTTCTAACTTAGGGGGAGTTGGAACATTGGTGCTAAGTGGGAGGAGGGGGGCAATGGGGATAAGTGGGGAGTATTAGGGATACATGGGAGGACAGGAGGAACATTTGGGATAAGTGGCGGACATTGGGGATTAGTGGGAGGACATAAGGGAATTATTGGGGATAAGTGGGGGGAGAGGAGGAACATTTGGTATAAGTGGGAGGAGAGAGGGGATTTGGGATAAGTGGGGGACATAAGGGATAAGTGGGAGACAGAAGGGATATTGGGGATAAGTGGGGGAGAGGAGGGATATTGGGGATAAGTGGAGGGGAGGAGGGACATTGGGGATAAGTGAAAGGAGGGGGGGCATTTGGGATAAGTGGGGGGGCAGGAGGGATATTGGGGATAAGTGGGAGGAGTGGGGGATATTTGGGATAAGTGGGGGTACAGGAGGGATATTGGAGATAAGTGGGAGCAGAGGGGACCATTTGGGATGAGTGGGGTGAGAGGAGGAACATTTGGTATAAGTGGGGGGAGAGGAGGAACATTTGGGATAAGTGGGAGGAGAGGGGGACATTTGGGATAAGTGGGAGGAGATGGGGGAACATTTGGGATAAGTGGGGGGAGAGAAGGGATATTGGGGATACGTGGGGGGGGCATTTAGGATAAGTGGGGGGAGAGGAAGAACATTTGGGATTAGTGGGGGGAGGGGGACAGAAGGGACATTGGGGATAGGTGGGGGAAGAGGGTAATGCTCTGTGTATGTGTGTAATGTAGACTGTGTGAATGTAGTGTACCCTATGTGACTGACTGTGCAGTTCCCGTAGTTTGTAGACGCTATAACTTTTGCGCAAACCAATTAATATACACTTATTGGGATTTTTTTACCAAAAATATGTAGAAGAATACATATTGGCCTAAATTGATGAAGAAATTTGTTTTTGTACATTTTTTTTGGATATGTATTATAGCAGAAAGTAAAAAATATAGTTTTTTTTTCCAAAATTGTCAGTCTTTTTTTGAATAAAAACCGCAGAGGTGATCAAATACCACAAAAAGAAAGCTCTATTTGTGGGGAAAAAAGGACATCAATTTTATTTAGGTACAGCGTCACACGCAATTGTCAGTTAAAGTAATGCAGTGCCGTATCGCAAGAAATGGCCTGGCGATAAAGGGGGTAAATCCTTCCAGTGGTTAAAAAAGAGCTGGATGAATTCCTAAATGCACAAATATATATCTTTGGAAATAGTTTTTTCCCCACTGGAGCGAATTGGATCATGCTTTATTGGGGTTTTCTTTTTGCCTACCTCTGGATCAACTATGGGTACACAGTATGATAGTGTATATGAAGGTTTTCAATTTGTTTTTTTGGGGGGTTTTCTCGGGGGTATAGAACTTTTGTCTTTTTTTCAACGTAACTATGTAACTATGTGAATGTTACTCAAAAAAAGTAAATAAACGTACAAACGTAGAAAAAATATTTTATTTAAAAAAAAAAATGTCCCCCAATAAGATCCAAGATCAAATATGCTGTCCAGCAATGTAGATCCACCCATCCCCCTGGAAGCTGGCAATCACTGACCCACACACAATGATCTCCATTAGTGTGTGGGTCCCATGCTATGCAACTGTCCTGGTGCATTGTGAACACAGGAGGTCATCCGCTATGCACAAACACCATTTAGAGGCTGCTTTGAATTATGAGATTGAAGTCAGTGAATTCAGCCTCCTCCCTTCTGTTGAGAAAGAGGCAGAGGGTGGGGCTGGGATGTCACCTTGTCCAATCAGAGAATGGCACCTGTCCAGAGAGAGTGACCTTTTGTGTTCAGTAAGCAGTAGGGCAACCACTTGGCATGAGACCCAGAAGCCAGTGGCCACAAATCTGGCTGTGGGATGGTATATGCATAGTTACATTGGTCCAAGCAGGAGCAAAAATACAGTATCTATACCTAGAATTCTTCTTTAAACATCTATTTGACCAAGAGGCAGGTGGGGCTTGCTTGCAGGTGAACTGAAGCTGCAATCGTATTTAGCTGTACTGCTTTGGGGCTTGAGATTGACCAAAAAGGCTAGGAGGAAAATTAAGCATGGGGCTATAGATGTTGCTACAAGCAATTACCTGGAGGACTAATGATCAGGAAGCTGTAAACACAAGCTTTTATAGACTTTAAGAAATGAGGATCTGGAGGACTGATGATCAGGAGGCTGTAACACACGCTTTTATAGACTTTCAGAAATGAGGATCTGGAGGGCTGATGATCAGGAGGCTGTAACACAAGCTTTTATAGACTTTCAGAAATAAGGATCTGGAGGACTGATGATCAGGAGGCTGTAACACAAGCTTTTATAGACTTTCAGAAATGAGGATCTGGAGAACTGATGATCGGGAGGCTTTAACAGGAGCTTTTATAGACCTTCAGAAATGAGGATCTGGAGGACAGATGATCAGGAGGCTGTAAGGCTCGAGTCACACCTATGCATTTTTAGTGTTTTTTGCATTTTGTGGATTTGCACTACAGCCAATTTAACACGGTTTCCTATGGAACACGTTCTGTAGAGCAAATCTGCAAAATGCAAAAAGCACTAAATATGCATAGGTGTGAATCAGGCCTAACACAAGCTTTTATAGACCTTTAGAAATGAGGATCTGACTTACAGATGTTTACTACATTCCTTCCTCCTCCCCACACTTCAGAAGGACAGCACCATCTTTATCCAGAGTTCCAGAGTTGACATCTATTTCCCAGACTGAGATGCTGGCTCAAGTGATGACACAGACATGAGGACATTTTTCCTTCTGCCTGCATAAAATGCTTTAATATTCTTTATTGATAAAAGACAGCGCTAGTTTGAAAAAAAAACAAACTATTTCAGTGTACTTTGACATGTCAGTAAATGTATTCACGCAAATATATAGAAGAATCAAAAGGTCCACTTTAATGCCTTACTCCAGCCAAAAGTTTCATTTTAAAAAGTGTGGTAAAGATTGAACCCCATCAGGTTTTTACTGTGACCCTATTGGATAGATTGCCCCTTAAATTCCTGCATGATCAGAAAGGTCAATTTCTCTGCTGGACCACAGGACTTAGCCTGCAACAAATCACCTTTTAACATGGAGAAAGGTCAAAGGCTTTCACAGAGATAGGAAGTGAAGGGAAATGTCTCCAACAGATTCAAAAACATGACTGTCTGTGTTTAGGGAGGCATGTGCAGTCCTGTACGCATGTAACTGCTTGGATTTCCTTATATTTGCATACAGCTGCCACCTGCAATTGATTTGCACAGGCTAACAAGTGGCATATGTATGTTGCACCCGTCACTCCTGGCAGAGAAAATGTGGCCATATTGTACAATATAGGGCCATTTGTAGCAGGTGCATGTAGCCTTACAGGGAGCATACTTCCCTGGCCATTTCAGCATTCAGAATGGACTCACGAAGTAAAATAGTACTTGCAACCCCCCTGATTCTGGTTAAAGCAAACCTTACATCATTTGTTGTACATTGTCATTTCCTCCCCCTATATTACAATTGCTAGGTTAAGTGACCCATTTTACCCCTAGGGAAGAGTAGAGTACCTTTCCCAGCCTGCAACCTCCTGGAATATTCACATCACTCATCCAAGGGGTCACTAAGTGCTAAAGTATCACACGATTTCCCACCTGCATAGATGTCAGTTACGCAGGTATGAAATCTTGCAATACATTGGCACATCTGGTATGCTTTGCAGCCTTCTGGGATGTGTGACATGTGGCTTCAGGTGGCTAAAGGTATGTTGCCAGCAGAAATTAGGAAGTGGGAGGGTAGAGGAGCAATATTCAAATATTTACAGGTCACAATGGGGTTGATTTACTAAAGCTGGAGAGTGCAAAATCTGCTGAATGGAAACCGATCAGCTTCCAGGTTTTTTTGTCAAAGCTTAATTGAACAAGCTGAAGTTAGAAGCTGATTGGCTACTATGCAGAGGTGCACCAGATTTTGCACTCTCCAGTTTTAGTAAATGAACCCCAATGAGACATAAAAATTCTTAGCAATAGAGAGGAAAAGGAGAGAAGGGAATGACAAAGTACAATGAATGATGAAAGGTCTGCGTTCTTATTGAATGGGCACACATGTGTGTCTGTTAACCACTTAAAGTAATACTAAAGCTTAATTATTCTTTTTTTTAAATAACAATATATATATATATATATATATATAATAACTATATATAGTTATACTTACCTGCTCTGGGCAATGATTTTGCACAGAGCAATCTGCATCCCCCTCTTCTCGGGTCCCATGCCAGTGCTCCTGGCCCCTCCCTCCTGCTGGGTGCTCCCATAGCAAGTAGCTTGTTTTGGGGGCACCCAAGCAGGTGTGCTCCCGAGCTGCGGCTCTGTGTGTCCATTCACATGCTGAGCCGTGGCTAGGCCCCACCCTCTCCATCTCCTGATTGGCTCGCTGGCCAATGGCTCTCGCTGCTGCCGAAAGCCAATCAGTGGTGCGAGTCCCAGGAGAGCCAAGACTCTTGTGGACATTGCTGCATTGAGAGGGGGGCACAGGTAAGTATCGGTGGGGGGGGGACTGGAAGGGGCTACTGCACACAGAAGGTTTTTTACATTCATGCATAGAATGAATGAAGGTAGAAAACCTTGTGCCTTTACAACCACTGTAAAGTTTTACTGCTACAGGGTGGCACCTGCGCATTGGATCATCTATACATACGTGATCCGACTCTTCTGGATAGGGGACGTACAGTACCCGATGTCCTCCGGCACCCATCGATTGTTAGGCAGAGAGACAGAACTGCATTCTGCCTATGTAAACAAGGCAGATCGCCGTTCTGACAGGAGGGAAGGGACGGAAATTGTGTCATGGCAAAGAAGGGAATAAATTCCATCTCTTCCCTTAGTAAAAGCAGCACACAAAGTACACAAAAACACTGGCTAGGCACACAGTTAACCCTTTGATTGCCCCTGATGTTAACCCCTTCCCAGCCAGTGTCATTAGTACAGTGAAAGTGCATTTTTTTTGCAGTATTCACTGTATTAGTGTCACTGGTCCCCAAAAAGTGTCAAAAGTGTAAGAATGTCTGCCGCAATATCGCAGTCCCACTATAAGTCACTGATCGCTGCCATTACTAGTAAAAAAAAAAAAAAATATCCCATAGTTTGTAGACGCTATAACTTTTATTTTTTCAATTTTTTTATTGGATATGTTTTATAGCAGACATTAAAAAATGTTGTTGTTTTCTTTCAAATTTGTCTGCCTTTTTTTTTTTAGCGCTATAAACAAAAAAAGCAGCGGTGATCAAATATCACCAAAAGAAATCTCTATTTGTGAAGAAAAAAAGGACATTAATTTGGGTACAGCGTTGCATGACCGCGCAATTGTCAGTTAAAGTACAAAGTGCCGTATCACAAAAAATGGCCTGGTCATGAAGGGGGGTAAATCTTCAGGAGGTCAAGTGGTTAAGCAATAAGGCAAAATAAGTAACTATGTGAAAAAATATACCAAAATAATTTTATAACTTTAGTTGATTTGTAGTTAAATCGTTACATCAAATAACCCAAGCACAGGTCCCAATCTAAATTACTGATCACGTCATCTAATATTTCATGAAACAATATTTATAGGCTTGTATCTAGGCTTTCAAGGCTTGAAATTTAAATGCATTTTTATAAAAAAAAATACAGAGAAGTTTGAACTTTTGATGTGATGTTTACCATGAAACACTCCTTTGTAAATCAAAATAATAGTAAATCATTCCGTGTCCATCATGCTTTAGTGCATGCTGCTGTGTGGCCAAAACACGCTATTGTGAACAAATTCTAAATACCTCACCAATGCATTAAAAAATCATTTCTATAATCTACTATACACTTGGTGTACAATTTATACAGCTGTACTGTCAGTTACAGTCAAGAGCTAAGATGTGACTGTTACTATTTTTCATAAAGCAGTTACAGTGTAAGCTGTATTTGAATGAACTCGCATTTTCATGTGCGATAAAAGTGATATATTTCTAAGTGTCATTTAGAAATGTCTGCCTCTCATTTCAAAAAAATTGGTTTATCACTTTTTAATTAACCTGCAGGCAGCCCTGTCCCACTCATCAAATTTTGGAAGTGCATCAAAAGAGCTAAGTTCAAACTTCTCTGTATTTTTTTTTCTGTTTTGTTTATTTTTTTAATTAAAATGCATTTATATTGCAAGCCTCGAAAGCCTAGACACAAGCCTATAAATATTGTTTCATGAAATATTAGTTGACGTGATCAGTAATTTAGTTTGGGACTTGTGCTTGGGTTATTTGATGTAACATTTTACCTACAAATCAAGTAAAGTTATACAATTATTTTGGTATATTTTTCATATAGTTGCTTATTTTGCCTTATTCCTTAACAGTCACAAGTGCGGGCGCACACACTCAATAATAGCATAAAGTGGACCTTTCATCATACATTGTAGTTGGTAATTCCCACCCTTCATTCTCCTCTTTGTTACTAACAATTTGTATGTCTTATTGTGACCTGTAAATAGTTTAATATTGCTCTTCCCACTTCCTCATTTCTGCTGGCAACATACCCTTAGCCACCTGAAGCCTGCTGGGACATACATGTCACACATCCCAAAAGGCACAAGGTTTACCAAATGTACCAATTAGGGATGAGCTTAGAGTCGAACCCATGTTTTGCTCAAACATTGTGCGTTCGGCCGTTCGCCGAATTACAACGATATGGGCCGTTCGCGCCAAATTCGAGTGGCGCGTCATGGCCCATAATTCACTGTGGTATCGCAATGCATTGCTGGCTGATGATTGGCCAAGCATGCACTATGACCCGCATGCTTGGCCAATCACAGCGCCGTCTGTACAGAGCCAGGGTGGCTTTGGCCAATTATGGCTCAGGGGGTTTAGTACACGCCCCACACTATATAAGGCCGCCTGCACAGCGGCCCTGTGTAGTGTGTTCCGGCGTTGAGAGAGAGATAGACAGACAGAGAGACAGTGTCATTTGATTTAAGTTAGATAGAGTAGGCAAGAGAGTCAGTTAGCTGCACTGTGTATTGTGTATATATATATATATACATCCTAGGTGTTGTATATATATATATATATATATATGCACACCGTATTCAGTTTAGCTAGATCCATTCCTGTTATTCTCTTCTTACTACTGACAGGCAGGCAGGTGTTTTTACAGTATTCACAGCTACCTGAAGAAAATTGCTGGTGTTCTTCTGATCCTATTAGTCCTATTAGCTACAGTATTTATAGTTAGTGTAGTGCAGTGGTTCTCAACTCCGGTCCTCAGGGCCCACCAACAGGCCAGGTTTGCAAGATAACTGAAATACATCACAGGTGACATCATTTGCTGCTCAGTGATTGCAGTATTCTAGTGTGCATCTCCCCAAGGTAATACCTAAAATCTGGTCTGTTGGTGGGTCCTAAGGACTGGAGTTGAGAACCACTGTTGTAGTGCATCCTCTGCACAAGGTGCACCTAAAGCTACCTGAAGAAAATTAGTGGTGTTCTTCTGATCCTATTAGTACAGTACCGCAGGCAGCTGCAGGATTTACAAGTTAGTGTAGTGCGTCCTCTGCACAATGTGCACCTAAAGCTACCTGAAGACAATTAGTGGTGTTCGTCTGATCCTATTAGTACAGTACCGCAGGCAGCTGTAGTATTTACAATTTAGTGTAGTGTGTCCTCTGCACAGTGTGCAACTAACGCTACCTGAAGAAAATTAGTGGTGTTCTTCTGATCCTATTAGTACAGTACCGCAGGCAGATGCAGTATTTACAAGTTAGTGTAGTGCATTCCCTGCACAGTGTGCACCTAAAGCTACCTGAAGAAAATTAGTGGTGTTCTTCTGATCCTATTAGTACAGTACCGCAGGCAGCTATAGTATTTACAAGTTAGTGTAGTGCGTCCTCTGCACAATGTGCACCTAAAGCTACCTGAAGAAAATTAGTGGTGTTCTTCTGATCCTATTAATACCACAGGCAGGCAGCTACAGTATTTACAGTTAGTGTAGTGCATCCTCTGCACAGTGTGCACCTAAAGCTACCTGGAGACAATTGCTGTTGTTCTGCTCCTATTAATACCACAGGCAGGCAGCTACAGTATTTACAGTTAGTGTACTGTGTCCTCTGCACAGTGTGCACCTAAAGCTAACTGAAGAAAATTAGTAGTGTTCTTCCCTATCCTATTAATACCACAGGCAGGCAGCTACAGTATTTACAGTTAGTGTAGTGCGTCCTCTGCACAGTGTGCACCTAAAGCTACCTGGAGACAATTGCTGTTGTTCTGCTCCTATTAATACCACAGGCAGGCAGCTACAGTATTTATAGTTAGTGTACTGTGTCCTCTGCACAGTGTGCACCTAAAGCTACCTGAAGAAAATTAGTGGTGTTCTTCTGATCCTATTAATACCACAGGCAGGCAGCTACAGTATTTACAGTTAGTGTAGTGCATCCTCAGCGCAGTGTGCACCTAAAGCTACCTGAAGAAAATTAGTGGTGTTCTTCTGATCCTATTAGTTCAGTACCGCAGGCAGCTGCAGTATTTACAAGTTAGTGTAGTGCGTCCTCTTCACAGTGTGCACCTAAAGCTACCTGAAGAAAATTAGTGGTGTTCTTCTGATCCTTTTAACACCACAGGCAGGCAGCTACAGTATTTACAGTTAGTGTAGTGCATCCTCTGCACAGTGTGCACCTAAAGCTACCTGAATAAAATTGGTGGTGTTCTGATCCTATATTAATACTACAGGCAGAGCTACAGTATTTACAGTTAGTATACTGTGTTCTCTGCACAGTGTGCACCTAAAGCTACCTGAAGACAATTGGTGGTGTTCTTCTGATCCTATATTAATACCACGGGCAGGCAGCTACAGTATTTACAGTTATGCCCCGTACACACGGTCGGATTTTCCGATGGAAAATGTCCAATCGGAGCGTGGGAAAATTCCGACCGTGTGTGGGCTCCATCGGACATTTTCCATCGGATTTTCTGACACACAAAGTTGGAGAGCAGGAGATAAAATTTTCCGACAACAAAATCCGATCGCGTCAATTCCGAACGTGTGTGGTCTGTTCCAACGCACAAAGTGCCACGCATGCTCAGAAGAAATTCCGGCTCAGAACAGCTCGTTCTGGTAAACTTAGCGTTCGCAATGGATACAGCACTTTCGTCACGCTGCAATGTCAAAAATGGTTTAATACAGCGCACTCTCTTCTTCTTTATAATGTGACAAGAATTAAGTAGTTTTGCTGCTCATATTCACACACACTTCTCACAGTTTTATTTTTGTTTTTTTATTGTGATTCCCTGAATATATTGTTATTAGTTGTCACATCTGACAGAATGTGTTTTTTTTTATTTAATTTTTTTTGGGATGTTAAGCCTTTTTTTTTTTTTTTAGATTTAATGTTTGTATTTTTTCCAAGGCTGATCTTTGTTCAATGTTATTTTTATTTTTACTCCAGAATATTTTTTATTATTTAATCTCAAGGAGATTGTTTGTTGTTGGTGTCCCTTGTTAATTTCACATTGTATATTTGAAATGTACCTGAATCCTCACAAAAAAACTGTCCTTTTTGAAGTAAAACACATAGGAGAGTATAATTCAAAACAAAAATCCTTTATTAAGGGATCAGAACCAAACAAAGAGGAAGGCAACTCTGGATCAACAGGAGAAATTATCGAAGGCTGGGACCCCCACGGCAGACATCAATTCTTGAACATCAAAATTGGTGGCCTGAGGAGTCCATATGTAAGGGAGGGCAGTCTGGTCCAGAATTCGCAGAGATCCGGAAAGCAGCAGATGACATCTGTGTCCCCAGGCTGTGGTACCACAAGAGGCTGCATTTTTTGGCCGACCAGACTGGATCCAGGGTCCTCACTTTCTGGTTTTCCTTCCACGCTTCCTTCCGGGCTGTGGCTGTGTTGTTGGAGATGTGGCAGGAGGAGGAGTAGGACCTGGAGGAGGAGGAGGACTGGGAGGACCTGGAGGAGAAGGAGGAGGAGGACTTGCAGGAGGAGGAGGAGGACAATCGCAAAGGTGTGTCTGAGCTGTAATTTGTTCCTTTGTTAAGAGCCTCCAATATGAGCGACTCACACATGGCTTGTTGGCCCTCCTCCATCCTCTGCATTTTATAGGCAATGGTGGCAGCAATGTCCTCCTCCACGGTGTGTGGTGCTCCCAGGACCTCTGTAGCCCTCCAAAAGAGTCCTCTGCCAGCCTCCTCTAGGGCACTCCTCCTCCTGCCACTTTCTCTTTCCAGGGGGGGTGGAGGGACCTGCAGATCAGCCAGCCGGCTCGGCCCGGCCACCTCCTGGCTGAGACTTCCCTGTGTATGAAAAAGGGACATGGTTTTAGTTGTTGCATCATCAATCACAATCATAAATTAGTACTCCCAACTAACATCTAGTTAACATCATTGATTGGACAACCAGCAATATTTAGAGGAATGCTAGACCTGGCTCAATCTGGGCTCCTCCACATGTTGCCTGGAAGGCCCAGGTTGGGCGTCAGAAGCCTCAGCTGGGGGGGAAGGAAGCGTGGAAGGAAGACTGGAGAGTGATGACATGGGTTCAGTCTGGCCTGCCAGAAAATGCAGCCTGTCATAGTAACATATCCTGGGGACATAGATGTCATCTGCTGCTCCGGATCTCTGTGAATCCTGGACTTTCTTGCGCTCCTTTACATATATGCTCCTCAGGCCACCAATTAAGATCTTCAAAAATGTGATGTCTGCCGTGGGGATCACCTGCTTCACAATTTCACACAATTGCTCCAGTGCTGCCTTCCTCTTTGCTTGGTTCTTGTAATGGGGGTGTTTAATCTCCCACAGACATGGCAGCTCCCTTAACATATCTATGAATACTGACATGAAGTCATTGTCTTTCACTAGCATATCCATGTTCACTGCAAGACACAACACAAGACAAAGCCTGATGTCAGACAAAACTCTCCTAATCTTGTTACAATATAGGCCTCAATGTAGAAGCAGTATAGGCACAACTTTTGTCTCTTACCTTCGTTCTTACGATCGGCGCATCCAATGCTCCTTCCTCCGCTCACAGATCGTACGTAATACGCACGTGTGTTACGCTTTATATACACTGCGCATGCGTGTAACTCCGCCCGCCCCTGACGTTCTTTCTATTCTATTCCCTGCCCCTTTTCGTTCGGCGCAGTGGGGGAAGAGCACATGGCGGAGTCACAGCAGGTGCGTGATAATTACAGGAACGAGGAGGAGGAGGAGGAAAGCCCGGATCCGTACACGTCCCGATCCAGAAGGAGACGTTTTAAGGCCACAAATATGTCCTTTGGGGAGATGTTGGAGATGGTGGACATCCTGAAGAGGGCCGACTATGACGGAAAGTATGGGCCTTACCCCAACACCAATATCAGAAAGGCCAAGATCATGGCAAAAGTGGTAAAAAGTATTCACAGGAATTTCGGGGTACGACGATCGAAAGATCAGCTCAGGAAGCGGTGGTCGGACCTGAAATTAAGAGAGCCAGAAAGATCCGGAGAGTGCTGCAAAAAGTAAGTAGTTGTGCTGTGTTCCTATTCTTTTTGTCTTTATTACGTTCGTGCTACTCCATATGCTTTTCTTAATTGTACAGTTTTTAAAAGGGCAACTTTAATGTTCATGGGCCCATTATTCGTTCGTATCAAACATTTTTCTTTCGGCCTCTAAAACACCATTGTTTAGGCCATATGGATTTTCCCACATTTTTTAGGGCCTACTTGGATGCCAAATATTTGTTTGTGTAGATGGGTTTGTTAAAAGAATGAAATGCAAACTAGATTCTGTGTAAGGAGAGGACACTGAGCAGCTGTTTTCACATCTGGACGCTGGAGCACTAGTGTGGGACACAAGAACACCCTTTTTATTAGGGGGGCCACACAGGTGCTCCAGTGTATACTATAGGGGGTTCTCCATCTGTGAAGCTTGTACTAAACAAGTAAAGTATTGCAGCTTGACAAAGGGCAATAAAAAAAATACATCTTGGAACTCGGCTAAAATAGACAATTGTACCCCACTTCCAAGCAATGTTTCCTATTTATAGTTCTGCCATCAAATATCTGTGTGCTAATTATACCATTTTTGTTTTAAATAGGGGAGAAAAGACTCGGAGGACACCCCTCATCCGAGGAGACCACAGACCCCCCACCTATGGAAGAAGGTGAAATACCCCCAACCCAAGAAGAGCAGGAGGAAGAAGAAGACGTGGTGGAAATTGGCACCACAACAGGTGAGTGTCTGCGACCACAGGCTCAGGTAAGAGATGGATGCTGGCAGATTTTTGATACCTGTTTTTGTTTGGTTTCTCTCTTTTTAGGTGATTGTGATGTGAGGGATCGAGATCCTTTCACATCTGAAAGTGCCCAGATCCTGATTGGGGAGATCATGGGGTGTAATGTCGAATTGCAAAACATCCAGAAAAAAATAAATGATGTGATTCAAAAAAATAATAACATCATTGATGTTTTGGGGCCTTACCCCAACACCAATATCAGAAAGGCCAAGATCATGGCGAAAGTGGTCAAAAGTCTTCACAGGAATTTCGGGGTACAACGATCGAAAGATCAGCTCAGGAAGCGGTGGTCGGACCTGAAATTAAGAGAGCCAGAGCAGTACAGAAAGATCCAGAGAGTGCTGCAAAAAAGTAACTAGTTGTGCTGTGTTCCTATTCTTTTTGTCTTTATTACGTTCGTGCTGCTCCATATGCTTTTCTTAATTGTACAGTTTTTAAAAGGGCAACTTTAATGTTCATGGGCCCATTATTCGTTCGTATCAAACATTTTTCTTTCGGCCTCTAAAACACCATTGTTTAAGCCATATGCATTTTCCCACATTTTTTAGGGCCTACTTGGATGCCAAATATTTGTTTGTGTAGATGGGTTTGTTACTAGAATGAAATGCAAACTAGATTCTGTGTAAGGAGAGGACACTGAGCAGCTGTTTTCACATCTGGACGCTGGAGCACTAGTGTGGGACACAAGAACACCCTTTTTATTAGGGGGGCCACACAGGTGCTCCAGTGTATACTATAGGGGGTTCTCCATCTGTGAAGCTTGTACTAAACAAGTAAAGTATTGCAGCTTGACAAAGGGCAATAAAAAAAATACATCTTGGAACTCGGCTAAAATAGACAATTGTACCCCACTTCCAAGCAATGTTTCCTATTTATAGTTCTGCCATCAAATATCTGTGTGCTAATTATACCATTTTTGTTTTACATAGGGGAGAAAAGACTCGGAGGACATCCCTCATCCGAGGAGACCACAGACCCCCCACCTATTGAAGAAGAAGGTGAAATACCCCCAACCCAAGAAGAGCAGGAGGAAGAAGAAGACGTGGTGGAAATTGGCACCACAACAGGTGAGTGTGTGCGACCACAGGCTCAGGTAAGAGATGGATGCTGGCAGATTTTTGATACCTGTTTTTGTTTGGTTTCTCTCTTTTTAGGTGATCGTGATGTGAGGGATCGAGATCCTTTCACATCTGAAAGTGCCCAGATCCTGATTGGGGAGATCATGGGGTGTAATGTCGAATTGCAAAACATCCAGAAAAAAATAAATGATGTGATTCAAAAAAATAATAACATCATTGATGTTTTGGGGTGAATTTAAAACCCCCCAAAATCACTTTTTTGATTGTGGTCCAATGTTTTAAATCTTTTTGCAATGTTTTGAAAAGCCAGATTTGGAGGATGCACACAGTGTGCCAACATGTGCTATCTGCCATCACGGGAGATCAATGGACGCGTTTTGGGGGTGCAACCCCTTCCTCAATTATAAAGTAGCGGTGAGGAAGGGCTTGCTCCCCCAAAACACGTCCCTTGATCCCCCGTGATGGCAGCTAGCACATGTTGACATTCGTAAATTGGTGTGCATCTTCCAAATTTGGCTTTTCCAGGGGTGATTTCCCCCCATATGAACGCAATATCAAACACTGTTCCTAAATACTGATGTCTGATATTGCGTTCAGGTTTTACCTAATGTGAACTTTGTAAGTTCAAGTTTTTTGTCTTTCTTGTTGGTTTTACACAGGCCTGTTTTATCGTAAATGGACATTTATATTTTTGATAATGCCACCCCAAAAATTGTTATACAACAAACATGTTGGTTTGTTTTAAAAACCTTTGGTAAATGCACATGTGATTGTGCAGGTATAAAAAAGTTGGTTAATCAAGAATGTGTGGATTATTGTCTCAACACTACAACAATTTTGGGGTGATGTAATTGCTGTTTTCAGTGAAAATGGGGGTTATTTCCTAAGGGCAAATCCACTTTGCACTACAAGTGCAGGTTCAGTGCAGTTGCAAGTGCACTTGTAGTGAAATGTGTTTTTGCATTTAGTAAATAACAGCCAACAGTGCTTTGTATAAGGTTTCACAATCACGCCATTTTCTGCACTCAAAACTTTTCTGTCAGGGTCAGCTAAAACAAACACAAGCAGTAAATGTCCACAAAGAATTTCTTTTTGTTTTTTATTATAAAAAGGCTTCACATATTTTCTGGCATATTGATGGCCTCCCTACCCGCAAAGAACTCCAGGTAGCGTAACCGGACATCACGGGCACTCAGGGAGGGCAAGCCAGGACGGCCGCTTTCAAGCGCCGTCAGTGTGGTTTGATGTATCATCCGGCCTCAGGCCCAACTGAGCCAGCATAGTTGGTAGAATGTTTCCTTAAAAAGTTATGGAGAACACAGCACGCAAGTATAATATGGTTCAGTTTATACTCCGCCATATGGATGGGTGTCAGAAATAGGTGGAACCGGCTGGCCAGTATTCCAAATGTGTACTCCATCACTCTTCAGGCTCTGGCCAGCCGGTAATTAAAAACCCTCTGTTCTGGGGTGAGGGTCCTCATTGGGAATGGCCGCATCAGGTGGTCCCCCAGCGCAAACGCTTCATCAGCAACGAACACGAATGGGAGTCCTTCCACATTGTCCTCTGGAGCTGGCAAGTCCAAGCTGCCATTCTGGAGACGCCTGTAAAACTCCGTCTGGGCGATGACTCCACCATCGGACATCAGGCCATTCTTCCCCACGTCCACATACAGGAAGTCGTAATTAGCCGACACCACCGCCAACATCACTATACTATTGAACCCCTTATAGTTGAAATAGTACAACCCCGAGTTGGGTGGTGGGACGATGTGGACGTGTTTCCCATCAATTGCCCCTCCGCAGTTAGGAAAGTCCCCCCGCTGGGCAAAGTGGGAGGCCACAGTCTGCCATTCCTGTGGCGTGGAAGGAAACTGTTGAGGAAAAAACAATAAACATTACTATTTTTGATCAGAAACATGGCAAGCAGATTAGACACAAACATTATGGGTCAACCTCCAGATAGCATTTATTAAGGGGAATGTAACAATGCCAAAGTATAAGGTACACCTATCATATTCCCCCTCCCCCCCCCCTACTCTCATGGGCCATTTCTAACATTATGGGGTGTGTGGAGATCTTGGACAGGTAACCCTCTTCACTTCATTGAGAGATGAATGTCTAAATAATGGGTATTACTTGGAACAGCCCCTCCTTTGTTACACTATTGGCAGCCCACTGGACAGGTAAGAAGTGTCATAATACAAAGGTAGAAATACACACTGTACACATTTGAGGACATTTGGACATTCTGCTATTACGTATCAAGATAATAATAGGATCCAAAAACTTTAAACAGTACCATTTGAAAGTATACAGGCAGGCCCTTGCACTACATGCTTTGGGGAATTCATCCATAAATCAGAGCACAAAAGAGATGAGTATAGTGTGTATGGCTTTGGCAAAGTCAGCAGATAGATGATTGAGGATAGAGAATTGGGATCAGCCGACTTAGCAATTGGGGGAGGGAGAGTTACTAAAAATTATTTGGGGACACCACCAAAAAAAAGCCTCTGGCACTCTGCCTGAATTTAAAGCAAAAATAACATTTCAAAACATTTTAAGGGGTGTTTGGGGTAAAGCACTACTATGGAGCAGAAAAAATACATTGTTAAGTGACTACATGAGGTGAATATAGGGCCAGGAGACACCATGCTGGGGAGGTTATTGAAGGACAAATATGTATGAAGGACCTAAAATAATAATTACATAAAAATCCTGCATGCATGAGGACAAAGGGGACATTCACAGCATATTCCAATCATGGTAATTAGGGAATGAGGAAAGAAATACAATATATTAGCAAACATTCAATACAATAAAATGTGATATAAAAGGATAAAAATCTTACCTTTATATACTCCTTCTGCAGGACCTGGATGATGGCAGAACAGGTCTCTGAGATAATGATCCCCAGAGCCTGGGGGGAGATGCCTGTCGAGAACTTCAAGTCCAGCAGGCTTCTCCCTGTCGCCAAATACTGCAGGGTAGCGACCAACCTCTGCTCCGGAGTGATGGCTTGCCTCATGCAGGTATCCTGCCTGCTGATATAGGGGGTCAGCGAAGCCAACAGACGGTGAAACATGGGGTCCGTCATCGTGAGAAAGTTCCTGAAATCATCAGGATTATTCTCACGGATCTCACGGAGCAAAGGCATATGAGAGAACTGGTCACGCTGAAGCAACCAATTCTTGGTCCATGAACTCCTCCCCAGCCTGTTCATGGACTGGACTTGTGTCAAGGTCAGGACCCCAACACCAAGCCCCCGCACAGCACGAACTCTACGAGGAGTACGCATACGAAACTTGGCTAGAAAACGGTCGGCTGCTCAGAACGAAGTAACAGAACACACTGAAGAACAGCAAGGCCTGTGAAGAGCGACATGAAAAACAGTAATGAACGAACAGGAATACAATGACTAATTAAAGTCACGCGGAACTTGCTGCACGCACTGAAGAGCAGATACAAACCTACAAGCACAAACTGAACGGCAGGAAACGATCGGAAAGCCACGAGTCTGAAAAAGCGCGAATCGTCTCTCACCAAACTTTTACTAACACGAGATTAGCAAAAGGAGCCCAAAGGGTGCCGCGCTTGGTTCTGAACTGGCCTTTTCTAGTCTCGACGTACGTGGTGTATGTGACCGCGTGGTTGGCGATCAGAAATTCCGACAACTTTGTGCGACCGTGTGTACGCAAAACAAGTTTGAGCCAACATCCGTCTGAAAAAAATCCTAGGATTTTGTTGTCGAAATGTCCGAACAAAGTCCGACCGTGTGCACGGGGCATTAGTGTACTGCGTCCTCTGCACAGTGTGCACCTAAAGCTACCTGAAGAAAATTGCTGTTGTTCTGCTCCTATTAATACCACAGGCAGGCAGCTACAGTATTTACAGTTAGTGTACTGTGTCCTCTGCAGTGTGCACCTAAAGCTACCTGAATAAAATTGGTGGTGTTCTTCTGATCCTATATTAATACCACAGGCAGGCAGCTACAGTATTTACAGTTAGTGTAGTGCGTCCTCTGCACAGTGTGCACCTAAAGTTACCTGGAGACAATTGCTGTTGTTCTGCTCCTATTAATACCACAGGCAGGCAGCTACAGTATTTACAGTTAGTGTACTGTATTCTCTGCACAGTGTGCACCTAAAGCTACCTGAAGACAATTGGTGGTGTTCATCTGATCCTATATTAATACCACAGGCAGGCAGCTACAGTATTTACAGTTAGTGTAGTGCGTCCTCTGCACAGTGTGCACCTAAAGTTACCTGGAGACAATTGCTGTTGTTCTGCTCCTATTAATACCACAGGCAGGCAGCTACAGTATTTACAGTTAGTGTAGTGCATCCTCAGCGCAGTGTGCACCTAAAGCTACCTGGAGACAATTGCTATTGTTCTGCTCCTATTAATTCCACAGGCAGGCAGCTACAGTATTAACAGTTAGTGTAGTGCGTCCTCTGCACAGTGTGCACCTAAAGCTACCTGGAGACAATTGCTGTTGTTCTGCTCCTATTAATACCGCAGGCAGCTACAGTATTTACAGTTAGTGTACTGTGTCCTCTGCACAGTGTGCACCTAAAGCTAACTGAATAAAATTGCTGCTGTTCTGCTCCTATTAATACCACAGGCAGGCAGCTACAGTATTTGCAGTTAGCATACTGTGTCCTCTGCACAGTGTGCACCTAAAGCTACCTGAAGAAAATTGCTGCTGTTCTGCTCCTATTAATACCACAGGCAGGCAGCTACAGTATTTACAGTTAGTGTACTGTGTCCTCTGCAGTGTGCACCTAAAGCTACCTGAATAAAATTGGTGGTGTTCTTCTGATCCTATATTAATACCACAGGCAGGCAGCTACAGTATTTACAGTTAGTGTACTGCATCTTCTGCACAGTGTGCACCTAAAGCTACCTGAAGAAAATTGCTGTTGTTCTGCTCCTATTAATACCACAGGCAGGCAGCTAAAGTATTTACAGTTAGTGTACTGTGTTCTCTGCACAGTGTGCACCTAAAGCTACCTGAAGACAATTGGTGGTGTTCTTCTGATCCTATATTAATACCACAGGCAGGCAGCTACAGTATTTACAGTTAGTGTAGTGCATCCTCTGCACAGTGTGCACCAAAAGCTACCTGGAGACAATTGCTGTTGCTCTGCTCCTATTAATACCACAGGCAAGCAGCTACAGTATTTAAAGTTAGTTTACTGTGTCCTCTGCACAGTGTGCACCTAAAGCTACCTGAAGAAAATTAGTGGTGTTCTTCTGACACTATTAATACCACAGGCAGGCAGCTACAGTATTTACAGTTGGTGTAGTGCATCCTCAGCGCAGTGTGCACCTAAAGATACCTGGAGACAATTGCTATTGTTCTGCTCCTATTAATACCACAGGCAGGCAGCTAGAGTATTTACAGTTAGTGTAGTGCGTCCTCTGCACAGTGTGCACCTAAAGCTACCTGGAGACAATTGCTGTTGTTCTGCTCCTATTAATACTGCAGGCAGCTACAGTATTTACAGTTAGTGCACTGTGTCATCTGCACAGTGTGCACCTAAAGCTAACTGAATAAAATTGGTGGTGTTCTTCTGATCCTATATTAATACCACAGGCAGGCGGCTACAGTATTTACAGTTAGCATACTGAGTCCTCTGCACAGTGTGCACCTAAAGCTACCTGAAGAAAATTGCTGTTGTTCTGCTCCTATTAATACCACAGGCAGGCAGCTACAGTATTTACAGTTAGTGTACTGTGTCCTCTGCACAGTGTGCACATAAAGCTACCTGAATAAAATTGGTGGTGTTCTTCTGATCCTATATTAATACCACAGGCAGGCAGCTACAGTATTTACAGTTAGTGTACTGCATCTTCTGCACAGTGTGCACCTAAAGCTACCTGAAGAAAATTGCAATTGTCTCCAGGTAGCTTTAGGTGCACACTGCGCTGAGGATGCACTACACCAATCTGCTCCTATTAATACCATAGGCAGGCAGCTACAGTATTTACAGTTAGTGTACTGTGTTCTCTGCACAGTGTGCACCTAAAGCTACCTGAAGACAATTGGTGGTGTTCTTCTGATCCTATATTAATACCACAGGCAGGCAGCTACAGTATTTACAGTTAGTGTAGTGCGTCCTCTGCACAGTGTGCACCTAAACCTACCTGGAGACAATTGCTGTTGTTCTGCTCCTATTAATACCATAGGCAGGCAGCTATAGTATTTACAGTTAGTGTACTGTGTCCTCTGCACAGTGTGCACCTAAAGCTACCTGAATAAAATTGGTGGTGTTGTTCTGATCCTATATTAATACAACAGGCAGGCAGCTACAGTATTTACAGTTAGTGTAGTGTGTCCTCTGCACAGTGTGCACCTAAAGTTACCTGAATAAAATTGGTGGTGTTCTTCTGATCCTATATTAATACAACAGGCAGGCAGCTACAGTATTTACAGTTAGTGTAGTGTGTCCTCTGCACAGTGTGCACCTAAAGTTACCTGAATAAAATTGGTGGTGTTCCTCTGATCCTATATTAATACCACAGTCAGGCGGCTACAGTATTTACAGTTAGCGTACTGCGTCCTCTGCACAGTGTGCACCTAAAGCTACCTGAAGAAAATTGCTGTTGTTCTGCTCCTATTAATACCACAGGCAGGCAGCTACAGTATTTACAGTTAGTGTACTGTGTCCTCTGCACAGTGTGCACCTAAAGCTACCTGAATAAAATTGGTGGTGTTCTTCTGATCCTATATTAATACCACAGGCAGGGAGCTAAAGTATTTACAGTTAGTGTACTGCATCTTCTGCACAGTGTGCACCTAAAGCTACCTGAAGAAAATTGCTGTTGTTCTGCTCCTATTAATACCACAGGCAGGCAGCTACAGTATTCACCGTTAGTGCACTGTGTCCTCTGCACAGTGTGCACCTAAAGCTAACTGAATAAAATTGGTGGTGTTCTTCTGATCCTATATTAATACCACAGGCAGGCGGCTACAGTATTTACAGTTAGCATACTGAGTCCTCTGCACAGTGTGCACCTAAAGCTACCTGAAGAAAATTGCTGTTGTTCTGCTCCTATTAATACCACAGGCAGGCAGCAACAGTATTTACAGTTAGTGTACTGTGTCCTCTGCACAGTGTGCACATAAAGCTACCTGAATAAAATTGGTGGTGTTCTTCTGATCCTATATTAATACCACAGGCAGGCAGCTACAGTATTTACAGTTAGTGTACTGCATCTTCTGCACAGTGTGCACCTAAAGCTACCTGAAGAAAATTGCAATTGTCTCCAGGTAGCTTTAGGTGCACACTGCGCTGAGGATGCACTACACCAATCTGCTCCTATTAATACCACAGGCAGGCAGCTACAGTATTTACAGTTAGTGCAGTGTGTCCTCTGCACAGTGTGCACCTAAAGTTACCTGAATAAAATTGGTGGTGTTCTTCTGATCCTATATTAATACAACAGGCAGGCAGCTACAGTATTTACAGTTAGTGTAGTGTGTCCTCTGCACAGTGTGCACCTAAAGTTACCTGAATAAAATTGGTGGTGTTCCTCTGATCCTATATTAATACCACAGTCAGGCGGCTACAGTATTTACAGTTAGCGTACTGCGTCCTCTGCACAGTGTGCACCTAAAGCTACCTGAAGAAAATTGCTGTTGTTCTGCTCCTATTAATACCACAGGCAGGCAGCTACAGTATTTACAGTTAGTGTACTGTGTCCTCTGCACAGTGTGCACCTAAAGCTACCTGAATAAAATTGGTGGTGTTCTTCTGATCCTATATTAATACCACAGGCAGGCAGCTACAGTATTTACAGTTAGTGTAGTGCGTCCTCTGCACAGTGTGCACCTAAACCTACCTGGAGACAATTGCTGTTGTTCTGCTCCTATTAATACCATAGGCAGGCAGCTACAGTATTTACAGTTAGTGTACTGTGTCCTCTGCACAGTGTGCAGCTAAAGCTACCTGAAGAAAATTGGTGGTGTTGTTCTGATCCTATATTAATACAACAGGCAGGCAGCTACAGTATTTACAGTTAGTGTAGTGTGTCCTCTGCACAGTGTACACCTAAAGTTACCTGAATAAAATTGGTGGTGTTCTTCTGATCCTATATTAATACCACAGGCAGGCGGCTACAGTATTTACAGTTAGCGTATTGCGTCCTCTGCACAGTGTGCACCTAAAGCTACCTGAAGAAAATTGCTGTTGTTCTGCTCCTATTAATACCACAGGCAGGCAGCTACAGTATTTACAGTTAGTGTACTGTGTCCTCTGCACAGTGTGCGCCTAAAGCTATCTGACTAAAATTGGTGGTGTTCTTCTGATCCTATATTAATACCACAGGCAGGCAGCTAAAGTATTTACAGTTAGTGTACTGCATCTTCTGTACAGTGTGCACCTAAAGCTACCTGAAGAAAATTGCAATTGTCTCCAGGTAGCTTTAGGTGCACACTGCACTGAGGATGCACTACACCAATCTGCTCCTATTAATACCACAGGCAGGCAGCTACAGTATTTACAGTTAGTGTACTGTGTTCTCTGCACAGTGTGCACCTAAAGCTACCTGAAGACAATTGGTGGTGTTCTTCTGATCCTATATTAAAACCACAGGCAGGCAGCTACAGTATTTACAAGTTAGTGTACTGCGTCCTCTGCACAGTGTGTACCTAAAGCTACCTGAAGAAAATTGCTTTTGTTCTGCTCCTATTAATACCACAGGTGGGCAGCTACAGTATTTACAGTTAGTGTACTGTGTTTTCTGCACAGTGTGCACCTAAAGCTACCTGAAGACAATTGGTGGTGTTCTTCTGATCCTATATTAATACCACAGGCAGGCAGCTACAGTATTTACAGTTAGTGTACTGCATCTTCTGCACAGTGTGTACCTAAAGCTACCTGAAGAAAATTGCTGTTGTTCTGCTCCTATTAATACCACAGGCAGGCAGCTACAATATTTACAGTTAGTGTACTGTGTTCTCTGCACAGTGTGCACCTAAAGCTACCTGAAGACAATTGGTGGTGTTCTTCTGATCCTATATTAATACCACAAGCAGGCAGCTACAGTATTTACAGTTAGTGTACTGTGTCCTCTGCACAGTGTGCACCTAAAGCTACCTGAAGAAAATTGCTGTTGTTCTGCTCCTATTAATAAAACAGGTAGGCAGCTACAGTATTTACAGTTAGCGTACTGTGTCCTCTGCACAGTGTGCACATAAAGCTACCTGAATAAAATTGGTGGTGTTCTTCTGATCCTATATTAATACCACAGGCAGGCAGCTACAATATTTACAGTTAGTGTACTGCATCTTCTGCAAAGTGTGCACCTAAAGCTACCTGAAGAAAATTGCAATTGTCTCCAGGTAGCTTTAGGTGCACACTGCGCTGAGGATGCACTACACCAATCTGCTCCTATTAATACCACAGGCAGGCAGCTACAGTATTTACGGTTAGTGTACTGTGTTCTCTGCACAGTGTGCACCTAAAGCTACCTGAAGACAATTGGTGGTGTTCTTCTGATCCTATATTAAAAACACAGGCAGCTACAGTATTTACAGTTAGTGTACTGCGTCCTCTGCACAGTGTGTACCTAAAGCTACCTGAAGAAAATTGCTTTTGTTCTGCTCCTATTAATACCACAGGCAGGCATCTACAGTATTTACAGTTAATGTACTGTGTTCTCTGCACAGTGTGCACCTAAAGCTACCTGAAGACAATTGGTGGTGTTCTTCTGATCCTATATTAATACCACAGGCAGGCAGCTACAGTATTTACAGTTAGTGTACTGTGTCCTCTGCACAGTGTGTACCTAAAGCTACATGAAGAAAATTGCTGTTGTTCTGCTCCTATTAATACCACAGGCAGGCAGCTACAGTATTTACAGTTAGTGTACTGTGTCCTCTGCACAGTTTCACCTAAAGCTACCTGAATAAAATTGGTGGTGTTCTTCTGATCCTATATTAATACCACAGGCAGGCAGCTACAGTATTTACAGTTAGTGTACTGCATCTTCTGCACAGTGTGCACCTAAAGCTTCCTGGAGACAATTGCTGTTGTTCTGCTCCTATTAATACCACAGGCAGGCAGCTACAGTATTTACAGTTAGTGTACCGTGTCCTCTGCACAGTGTGTACCTAAAGCTACCTGAAGAAACTTAGTGGTGTTCGTCTGATCCTATTAATATCACAGGCAGGCAGCTACAGTATTTACAGTTAGTGTAGTGCATCATCAGTGCAGTGTGCACCTAAAGCTACCTGGAGACAATTGCTATTGTTCTGCTCCTATTAATACCACAGGCAGGCAGCTACAGTATTTACAGTTAGTGTACTGTGTCCTCTGCACAGTGTGCACCTAAAGCTACCTGAAGAAAATAAGTGGTGTTCTTCTGATCCTATTAATACCACAGGCAGGCAGCTACAGTATTTACAGTTAGTGTACTGTGTTCTCTGCACAGTGTGCACCTAAAGCTACCTGAAGACAATTGGTGGTGTTCTTCTGATCCTATATTAATACCACAGGCAGGCAGCTACAGTATTTACAGTTAGTGTAGTGCGTCCTCTGCACAGTGTGCACCGAAGGCTACCTGGAGACAATTGCTGTTGCTCTGCTCCTATTAATACCACAGGCAAGCAGCTACAGTATTTACAGTTAGTTTACTGTGTCCTCTGCACAGTGTGCACCTAAAGCTACCTGAAGAAAATTAGTGGTGTTCTTCTGATCCTATTAATACCACAGGCAGGCAGCTACAGTATTTACAGTTGGTGTAGTGCATCCTCAGCGCAGTGTGCACCTAAAGCTACCTGGAGACAATTGCTATTGTTCTGCTCCTATTAATACGACAGGCAGGCAGCTACAGTATTTACAGTTAGTGTAGTGCGTCCTCCGCACAGTGTGCACCTAAAGCTACCTGGAGACAATTCCTGTTGTTCTGCTCCTATTAATACAGCAGGCAGCTACAGTATTTACAGTTAGTGCACTGTGTCCTCTGCACAGTGTGCACCTAAAGCTAACTGAATAAAATTGGTGGTGTTCTTCTGATCCTATATTAATACCACAGGCAGGCGGCTACAGTATTTACAGTTAGTGTACTGCATCTTCTGCACAGTGTGCACCTAAAGCTACCTGAAGAAAATTGCAATTGTCTCCAGGTAGCTTTAGGTGCACACTGCGCTGAGGATGCACTACACCAATCTGCTCCTATTAATACCACAGGCAGGCAGCTACAGTATTTACAGTTAGTGTACTGTGTTCTCTGCACAGTGTGCACCTAAAGCTACCTGAAGACAATTGGTGGTGTTCTTCTGATCCTATATTAATACCACAGGCAGGCAGCTACAGTATTTACAGTTAGTGTAGTGCGTCCTCTGCACAGTGTGCACCTAAACCTACCTGGAGACAATTGCTGTTGTTCTGCTCCTATTAATACCATAGGCAGGCAGCTACAGTATTTACAGTTAGTGTACTGTGTCCTCTGCACAGTGTGCACCTAAAGCTACCTGAATAAAATTGGTGGTGTTGTTCTGATCCTATATTAATACAACAGGCAGGCAGCTACAGTATTTACAGTTAGTGTAGTGTGTCCTCTGCACAGTGTGCACCTAAAGTTACCTGAATAAAATTGGTGGTGTTCTTCTGATCCTATATTAATACCACAGGCAGGCAGCTACAGTATTTACAGTTAGTGTACTGTGTCCTCTGCATAGTGTGCACCTAAAGCTACCTGAAGACAATTGCTGTTGTTCTGCTTCTATTAATACCACAGGAAGACAGCTACAGTATTTACAGTTAGTGTACTGCGTCCTCTGCACAATGTGCACCTAAAGCTACCTGTGAAGACAATTGCTGGTGTTCTCATGCTAATAATACTACAGGCAGGCAGTTGATTCTGCTAGCTGCAGTATCAGTATATATATACATCCCAGCTTTGTGCAGCTACATCTCAATGCAGGCCATTAGTATGTCTGGAAGGCCAACAAGGAGAGGCAGACAGTCACAAGTCAATAAAAGAGGGCAAGCAGGCTCTGTGTCTAGAGGCAACAGTGCTGGTAGTGGACACGGTGCATCCTCATCAGCACGTGGCCGTGGGACACGCTTGGCCTTTTTTTTGGCAGCTGGCCGTGTTGAGCTGCAACATGCGGAAGACTTGGTCGAGTGGATGACCAAGCCGTCCTCATCCTCCTCATCCTCTCTCACCCAGGCTCTGGGTACTTTGTCTGGCAAAGCAGCTGCCAACGCGGCCTCTTCCATCGGCTCAATGGCATCAGTCACTCCTTCCCTAGCCCCACCATGTCCTCCTGAAGAGTCCCCCGAACTGTTTGACCACAGTGTTGGGTACACGCTCCAGGAGGATGCCCAGCGTTTTGAAGGCTCCGATGATGTTACCCAGCTAGAGGAAGGCAGTAACGTGAGCCCAGAGAGAGGGGGTGCCCAAGAACGACAGAAATCTGGCAGTCATGTTCCCCCAGCTGCAGCATACTGCCAGCTTTGCTCCAGTGATGAGGAGGGAGGGGATGATGAGGTCACTGACTCCACGTGGGTGCCTGATAGGAGAGAGAAGGAGGAGGAGGCACATCACCAATGAGGCAGGATGCCCTCCAGGGGCCAGCTTAAGGGCAGCACACCGACTGCATCACACCACAGAGCTCCGCATGTGCAGGGCGCTGCTGTCTCTGCGCGTTATTCCAAAAGTTCTTTGGTGTGGGCCTTTTTTGAGACGAGTGCATCAGATCCCACCGCTGCTATTTGCAACATATGTCTCAAGCGTATCTCGCATGGCCAAAACATCTCTCGCTTGGGCACCACATGCAGTCATATATTGACCTGCCCTGCAGTTCATTGGCAAGCGTACCTAAAAGACCCACACCAAAGAACAAAGAGGACCTCTCCTTGCTCCTCATCAGCTGGGATCTCCAACCCCACTATAACTTCAGTCCTGTCTGAGACCTGCACTGAGAGGAATGAAGGTTAGAATTAGTTATGTTACAGCCAAGTACTTGGGGTCAGTCTGCTATCGGTACACTGACATCAGATTGTACCAGGCAAATTTCCCTGCCCCAGCTGCTGCACCGCCGAAAGAAGTTCGCTCCCAGCCATCCACATGCCCAGTGGTTGAATGCTAGCTTGGCTAAATTGCTAGCACTTCAACTGCTGCCTTTTCAGTTGGTAGACTCTACCCGCTTCCGTGAGTTTGTGGAAAGTGCGGTTCCTCAGTGGCAGGTTCCCAAACGCCACTTTTTCTCACAGAAGGCGATTCCAGCTCTCTACCGGCATGTGAAAGGCAATGTCTTGGCCTCGCTGGACAGGGCGGTCAGCAGTAAGGTGCATATTACCGCTGACTCATGGTCTAGCAGGCATGGACAGGGACGTTACCTATCTTTCACCGTGCACTGGGTGACTCTTCTGGAAGCTGGGAAGGATACAGGACAGAGTGCAGTAGTGTTGGAGGTTGTTCCGTCACCACGCCTCCAAAATACTACTAGTGGTGATTCTGCCACACCTCTCGCCTCCACCCCCTCCTCTTCTTCTTCCTCTATGGCCTCTTCCTGTGCTGATTTGTCTTCAGAACCAGTGGTGTTCCGTAGGCATTCAAGGGGCTACGCAAGCATGCAGGCCAAAAGATGCCATGCAGTGCTTGAGCCGGTGTGCTTGGGGGACAGGAGCCACACTGGGGCAGATATTCTGTCAGCTCTGCAGGGGCAGGTTCAGAGGTGGTTGACGCCATGACAGCTTAAGGCAGGTATGGTGGTTTGTGACAATGGCACCAACCTCCTCTCCGCCCTCCGACAGTGACAACTGACCCATGTGCCCTGTTTGGCTCATGTCCTTAACTTGGTGGTGCAGCGGTTCCTGGGCAGGTCCCCGGGCTTACAGGATGTCTTGAAGCAGGCCAGGAAAGTCAGGGGCGTGTAATTACAATTTTTGATGCAATATTTTGCAAGGAGGGTTCGTTGCTGCGCTCAACTAGAGTATTTGTGAGGGGTTGCAGTGTTGTGGAACCAGCACCAGTGCCTAAGGCCCAATTTTTTAGCCCCTGTTTAACAGGGGCATGTAATTACAATTTTTGATGCAATTCTTTGCAGCTGGGCTAGTTCCTGCGCTCCAACTAGAGCAACTGTGAGGGGTTGCAGTGTTGTGGCACCAGTGCCTAAGGCCCAATTTTTCTGCCCCTGTTCAACAGGGACATGTAATTACAATTCTTGATCTAATATTTCACAGCAGGGCCCGTTTCTGCGCCCACCAAGAGTAACTGTGAGGACTTACAGTGTTGTGGCACCAGCACCACCACCACCAAAGGCCCAATTTTTCTGCCCCTGTTCAACAGGTGCATGTAATTACAATTCTTGATCTAATATTTCACAGCAGGGCTCGTTCCTGCTCCCACCAAGAGTAACTGTGAGGGCTTACAGTGTTGTGGCAACACCAACACCTAAGGCCCCAATTTCTGCAGAGTATATAGAGCAGGACCCTACTTTCAAACATCCAACTTACAAACCACTCCTACTTGCAAACAAAAGGAGACAACAGGAAGTGAGATGAAATCTACCCCTAGGAAGGGAAATTCTCTCCTGTAAGAGTTAATATGGGAAAAACGTGTCTCCTCTCCACTGATGCTTTATCACCAATCCTTGTTTCACTAAAAACCCCAAATTGTCAAAAAACATTTGTCATTGGGACAGAAAGTGAGGTGAAATCTTCTGAAGAGGTGCACAGACAGCAAAACAAATGTCACAGGGGTGATAACCCTTCCCTATGTTTTCCAAAAAGCTTAAAAATAGATTTTTTGGCTGGAGCTACACTTTAAAAATGTACCAGTTCAAAATTACAAACAGATTCTACTTAACAACAAACCTACAGTCCCTGTCTTGTTTGCACCACCTGTATACTGCTGTTCAGAGGGCCTGGGGCCCCACGCCTTTCCTTTTTTTAATTTGGGTGCGGGGTTCCCCTTAATATCCATACAGGACCCAAAGGGCCTGGTAATGGACTAAGGGGGTACCCATGCCGTTTGTCTCACTGATTTTCATCCATATTACCAGCACCGGACATTACATTAAAGCCGTAAGCAGTTTTAAATGACTTTTATTACTTTAAAAATGTAATTTTGTGCAGGGACTGTTCTAAGCACGGGAAACGCACGCCACTTTACAGGCATACTATAGACACCCCCCAGGTACGATATTTAAAGGAATATTTCACTTTTCTTTTTCACTTTAAGCATTATTAAAATCACTGCTCCTGAAAATACGCCTGTTTTTAAAACTTTGTTTTGCATTGATATATGTCCCCTGGGGCAGGACCCGGGTCCCCAAACCCTTTTTATGACAATACCATGCAAATTAGCCTTTAAATTTAGCACTTTTGATTTAGAATGTTCGAGTCCCATAGACTTCAATGGGGTTCTAAAGTTCGCATTAATTTTCGGTCCGTTCGCAGGTTCTGGTGCGAACCGAACCGGGGGGTGTTCAGCTCATCCCTAGTACCAATTGTATTGCAAGATTTCACACGTGCATGACTGACTTACAGTGGGGAAAGTAATTATTTGATCCCCTGCAAATTTTGTATGTTTGCCCACTTACAAAGAAATGAAGGGTCTATCATTTTTATCATAGGTGTATTTTAAATAATATAGACAGAATATCAACCAAAAATCCGGAAAAGACACATAATACAAGTGTTATAAATGGAGTTGCAGTTCAGTGAGTAAAATCAGTATTCGATCCCCAAGCAAAATAGGACTTAGTACTTGGTGGAGAAACCCTTGTGGGCAAGCTAAGACATTTCTTATAGTTGGTGACCAGGTTTGCACACATCTCAGGAGGGATTTTGGTCCACTCTTCTTTACAGATATTCTCTAAATCCTTAAGGTTTCTTAGCTGTCACTTGGCAACTCGAAATTTCAGCTCCCTCCATGAATTTTCTATAGGATTAAGGTCTAGGCCACTCCATGACCTTAATGTGCTTCTTCTTGAGCCACTCTTTTGTTGCCTTGGCGGTATGTTTTGGGTCATAATCCATCTTCAGTGTTCTGGTTGAGGGAAGAAGGTTCTCATCCAAGATTTTACAATACATGGCCCCGTCCATTGGCCCCTCAATGTGGGAAAGTTGGCAGAGAAACAGCCCCAAAGCATAATGTTTCCATCTCCGTGCTTGACTGTAAGGATGGTGTTCTTAGGGTCATAGTCAGCATTTTTCTTTCTCCAAACAAAGCGGGTCCCCCTCCTCAAGAAGGCACGTGTACAGTCATGCCAATGAGCATCTAAGTGATTCAGAGAAGGATTGGGAGAAAGTGCTCTGGTCAGATGAGACCTTAATTGAGCTCTTTGGCATTAACTCGACTCGCTGTGTTTGGAGGAAGAAAAATGCTGACTATGACCCTAAGAACACCATCCATACAGTCAAGCACAGAGGTGTAATCATTATGCTTTGGGCCTGTTTCTCTGCTAAATGTAGAGGCCAACTTTACCGCATTGAGGGGCCAATGGACGGGACCATGTATTGAAAAATCTTTTTCCCTCAGCCAGAACACTAAGGATGGGTCGTGGATGGTTCTTCCAGTATGACATGACCGAAAACATACCACGAAGGCAACAAAGGAGTGGCTCAAGAAGAAGCGCATTAAGATCATAGAGTGGCCTAGTCAGTCTCCAGACCTTAATCCTTTAGAAAATGTATGGAGGGAACTGAAACTTCGAGTTGCCAAGAGACAGCCAAAAAACCTTAAGGATTTAGAGAATATCTGTAAAGAAGAGTGAACCAAAATCCTTCCTGAGACGTATGCAAACCTGGTAACCAACTACAAGAAATGTCTTACCTCTGTGCTTACCAACAAAGATTTCTCCACCAAGTACTAAGTCATGGTTGCTTGGGGATCAAATACTTATTTTACTGACTGAACTGCAACTTAATTTATAGCATTTATTTTATGTGTTTTTTTTCTGAATTTTTGGTTGATATGCTGTCTCTATCATTTAAAATACACCTATGATAAATATGATAGACCCTTCATTTCTTTGTAAGTGGGCAAACATACAAAATCTGCAGGGGATTAAATAACTATTTTCCACACTGTATATGCAGGTTAGAAATCATATGATGCTCCGGCACTTAGCGACCTACAGACTACTTGGATGCGTGACCTGAAAATACCAGGAGGCTGTGGGCTACAAAAGGTATTCTACTCTTGCCTAAACATGAAGTGGGGAAGTGGGTTACTTAGCATGGTAATTTTTAGCAATTGTAATAATAAGGGAGGAAATGAGAAAGAACAACAAATTTTGTTGAGTTTGCTTTAATTGGAATCAGAGGGTTTGCAAGTACTAGTATACGTTGTGAGCCCTTCCTAAATGCTGAAATGGCTTATGAAATACTGTATGCTCCCAGTAAGGCTTCATGCACATGGCCATAAATGGCTGTAAAATGTACAATACGCCCATATTTTCTCTGCCAGGAGAGATGGGTGCAACATATAGCTGCCAAGTTAAAATAAATTGGTGGAGCAGGTTGGGAAAAATTTGATTTAATTTTTGATTTTAATGTGTTATAAAAGGTGTTTAATATACAATATTCACTACATATAACTGAATCTTTTTACAGCATTTAGAAGATTGAACAAATGAAGTTATTGGAACTTATGCTAATTTAGATTTTTTTGAAATTCACAGAAAACATGTTTAAGACAAAATTAAAATAAATGATTTATAAATGCACTAGAAAATTCCTGTCAAATAAAAAAATGAAAATTGACTTGTATGTAATGAGAAAATGCAGGTAAATGTTTTAAGAATTTGAACACTTGCCACTTGAAGTTTTTACTCTCTGAGATGTCATTAAAAAGTAGAAGTAAAAGTAAACTACTGACTCCAGTTCCTCTTCTCCCGGCGTCCGGTTGGTTCTTCTCCGCTCCCTCTGGCCTCTTCTCCCGGTGTTCCGGTTCTTCTGCCGGCTCCTCCACTGTCTTCATGCCGCTCTTTTGCCAGCGGAGGCCCGGGAGAAGAGGAACCGGAGGGACCCCCGAAGTTGGAATAAGACCCCCAAAGCCGGAAGAAGACCCCCCCGGAGCTGTCTAATAAATTACTTTAAAACCTGTGTAGTGTGTTTTATTATTGACACTTTTTCCCTAGGTGAATGGGTAGGGGTACCATGTACCCCATACTCATTCACATAGGGTGGGGGGCCGGGGTCTGCGGGCGGGTGGCTTATCGGAATCCGGGAGCCCCTATAATAAGAGGGCCCCCAGATCCCGGCCCCCCACGGCCAGGGTTGTCGGGAAGAGGCCCTTGTCCTCATCAACATGGGGACAAGGTGCTTTGTGGTGGGGGGGCCCCGCAGGGCGCCCCCTCCCCCAAAGCACCCACCCCCCCATGTTGAGGGCATGCGGCCTGGCACGGTTCAGGAGGGGGGGGCGCTCGCTCGTCCCCACCCCCTTTCCTGACCGACCGGGCTGCGTGCTTGGATCGGGGTCTGGTATGGATTTTTTCGGCGTAGGGGTTCCCTTTAAAATCCATACCAGACTTAAGGGCCTGGTATGCCCCGCGACGGGGCTCGCAAGGTGTCAATCTCGCCGATAAAAGCAGCAAGATTGACTTCTTTTTCTAGTCCCGTCGTACCTGAGTCCCGTTCAAAATGAACAGACTTGTCCGTGTGTGGGCAAGTCCGTTCATTCTGAAAGTTCGCCGTAACTCCAGCGAAAGTCCGTCGGAAAGACGGGCAGACCTAGCCTGCCGGAAAGTCCGGTCGTGTCCGGTCATGTGTAGGCAAGTCCGTCCGTTCAGGTAGTCCGCCGGAAAGTCCGGCGGAAAGACCATCGGACCAAGTCTGCTGGAAAGTCCGCTCGTGTGTACGAGGCATAACTCTCACTGAAGCTGTGGTAAGCCAGTCTGCTGGGCAGTGTTGCTAAAAGAGATATGATATGCCTTCAAGAAGCATCAGAAAGGAACATTAAGCTAATCACAAAAGTTAATTTCTAAAGACTGCAACACATTTCAGCCAAATAAGCCGAAAGTAATTTCTAAGCAAGGTTTGTATTTTGGCAACAGCTAACACTTTTTGACTACAACCACCAAGGTATGTTTACAGAAAAAGCAGACTTTAAAAAAAAATCATCCAGGGTCAACATCTACATCCTGGACTGAGATGCTGGCTCAGAGATTAAACAAATATGTAAATCCTTCTGTAGGTGCACAAAGTTACAATGCTGCAATCACTAGGTGCAAGCAGAATAAGAAAATGGTTCATTCTGCTTGCAGAAGTCTAATGGCATCATTCCGGCCTCAGTAAGGTCACTGGAGTGGAGCAAAAGGAATGTGTTTTAATAGCAACAGTAACATTTTTATTTATTATGTGTTGTGAGATGTCAGGGACTTATCCATGCTGACTTATTAAAGTGAATGTATAACTAAGGACATCATTTCTTTAGATTTAGGCCTCATACCTTGGGCCATATGACATACAAATTTGGGTGAATTTCTAGGAGCCGCAGGTGATGTGTATAGCCATCCAATAGAAATCAATGGCTGTACACTGGTTCCTGTTTAAACATGTGCATGTGTTCCGACATACAGCCTGGACGTAGACCATCTGCATCCAGGGTTGTGCATCTGTACACATGCATGTGTTTAAACAAGTAGCAGTGAATGCATGCATACAGCCAATGTTTGCTAAGGGTGGTTATATGCACCACCTGTGTTTCCCAGGCAGGGAGACACATTCATATTTTACATCATATAGCTCCAGGCATCCATGTGCATGAGGCCTCAGAGTGGTTAGAATTTAAAACCACTGTCAGGTACTTATAGCTGTCAGTGTCTCTGTTTGGGAAATTCGCCTTCTGGGAATTAAAAAGTTATGGCAAATCCAAACAGGAATAGAGGAGATATCTTCCAGTGATGACACTTGTTCCCATGACACTATCTAAGAGGTGATATCCCTCACATTGGAAAGATAACCTCTTACTTCTTGTTGGGTCTATAGGACAAGAAGTGCAGGGAAGTCTCCATAATGAGTCTCAGAAGGCAACAAGCCCTATCCGAAATGAAAAAAAAAAATCCCGTTAGATACACTTTAATAAAAGGTCCACATTAACATGGCTGGCTGTGTGAAGTGAACACAATCTCCTCTAAGTTTACTTCACTGTGTCGCATTTTAGTAAATCGCATCTGATTGGTCTACCAATGGATGCAGGATTTTTTTGCATGTAAAATCTGTAGGTATACACTGAGCACATAAAAGTGATAAAGATAGACCCGCGCCTTGGAGAAAAATAAATAAAATTGTAAATAAATTACAAATAAATTATATAATAAATTCAAAGTATACATATATACGTGTGCGTTTACACACTCACCCACACGTACATATGTAATAGGGCTGCCGCTGTAGTGTGAGGTATGTACCCCAAAAAATGACAACAGAAAATTTATACTCAGCGCTACCTCTCTAAAGCATTGCAGAGCAAAATGTTTCTGTATGCATGCATTTTATTGAAGTTGTCCACATGAAAACTGTGCTCAGTGTATGACAACAGAAAATTTATACTCAGCGCTACCTCTCTAAGTCATAAATGTGCATATACTCGCATCAAATATGTGTCGTATGACAACATGTGTAACAAAGTGTCAATATAGTGCAAAAAAAGTGCATTCAATAAAGTTAAAAAAATTGCAAAGTAAGGTGCAAACAATAAAGTTCATCAAGTGTGAGGTGCAGGGATGGTGACACGTTGATGTAATCTTGGTGACTTCCTGTGCTCCCCTCCTGGATCCCCACTCACCAGATAAAGATGATGAATATGCCTGTGTATATCAGGATGGTGTCTCCTGTCCAGCAGATATGTGGATTGGTTGTGCCTCAGAGAATGGAATCTCCTCTCCTTCACCACTTGATTGTAGATCCTACATACTTTATTTGGTCAAAGACGATCGAAGTAGTAAAGTTTGGACAAGTGAAGAGAAGAGGGCATATAGTGTAATACTGCAAGGTTTATTAAAAAGATTAAAATCATTACACTTAAATCAGAATCTTTAAAATGCCGCTTTGGCATCCAAACAGCCTTCACAGACTATCCTTAGCTTAGGATAAACCAATCCACATATCTGCTGGACAGGAGACACCATCTTGATATAAACAGGCGTATTCATCATCTTTATCTGGTGAGTGGGGATCCAGGAGGGGAGCACAGGAAGTCACCAAGATTACATCAACGTGTCACCAGCCCTGCACCTCACACTTGATGAACTTTATTGTTTGCACCTTATTTTGCAATTTTTTGAACTTTATTGAATGCCTTTTTTTTTTGCACTATATTGACACTTTGTTACAAATGTTGTCATATGACACATATTTGATGCGAGTATATGCACATTTATGACTTAGAGAGGTAGCGCTGAGTATAAATTTTCTGTTGTCATACACTGAGCACAGTTTTCATGTGGACAACTTCAATAAAATGCATGCATACAGAAACATTTTGCTCTGCAATGCCTCTGAGGTGAAGCTACAGACTGTTACAATGCAGTGAAATTCAACCCCTTAAGATCATGGAAAAGGAGTCACTGACACCGGTACTGATTCTAAAAAAACAAATGGTCTTGTTCTCATCTTGAATGAACACTACATTTATTTAGGATTTGTAATGGAAGTAATGATGGAAGTCAGTCAAATGTCTTGGAACCCCAAATCAATTGCAATGTTTTGTTGATTTTCTCAATAATGGAGATTTGAACTTTTAGATTAAATCAGTTAAATACAGTACTTTACATGTGCAAAAAAAGGAAAAAACACCATAGCTTGAATAGAAAAGCCTTTCCCCCTACTAGCATGCTGCACAAAACGACTCTTGCTCTCTATGTGAAATCAGTTGTTGCACTAAAGAGGTTCTATATATCCCCTGCTGAGTTAGATCTATATCTCTGCATTCAGCAAAGTTTATTCCCATGCTTATTGGAGAGTTCTGGCTCTGGATCAGCAGAGGTGTGTTGGACCTCTGCAGAAAGACCACTGCTTTCACACAGCAAGGGTCCTTCTCTTGACCTTGCTGGCAGAGAATATACATTTATGCTCAGGCTGTGACCCGAGTGTCAATGGTTATCATGACGAAGAGCAAGGGTGGATCTTTCAAGCCTAGGAAACAGCAACGGAGGTTATAACTCCACCCCATTCAAAACTTAAAATGAAATGTTTTGGCGATAAAGAAAGTCTAAACTGCATATTTCTGCAAAGTTTCATGTAAAGTTGACCATTTATTGCTAAATGTAACAACCTGAAAAAAAGCCTGCTTTTTCTGTAAACATTCTCTAGGAAGGGAAATTCTCTCCTGTAAGAGTTAATATGGGAAAAACGTTTCTATTTTCCACTGATGCTTTATCACCAATCCTTGTTTCACTAAAAAACCCCAAATTTTCAAAAAACATTTGTCATTGGGACAAAAAGTGAGGTGAAATCTTCTGAAGAGGAGCACAGACAGAAAAACAAATGTCACAGGGGTGATAACCCTTCCCTATGTTTTCCAAAAAGCTTAAAATAGATTTTTTGGCTGGAGCTAAACATGTTAAAAAGTACCAGTTCAAAATTACAAACAGATTCTACTTAACAACAAACCTACAGTCCCTGTCTTGTTTGCACCGCCTGTAAACTGCTGTTTAGAGTATATAGGGCCTGGTGGCCCCACACCTTTCCTTTTTTTAATTTGGGTGCGGGGTTCCCCTTAATATCCATACAAGACCCAAAGGGCCTGGTAATGGACTGGGGGGTACCCATGCCGTTTGTCTCACTGATTTTCAAACACATTGCCAGGACCCAACATTACATTAAAGCCGCAAGCAGTTTTAAATGACTTTTATTCCTTTAAAAATGTCATTTTGTGCAGGGACTGTTCAAGCACGGGAAACATGCGCCACTTCACAGGCATACTATAGACACCCCCCAGGTACGATATTTAAAGGAATATTTCACTTTTTTTTTTTTTTTTTACTTTAAGCATCATTAAAATCACTGCTCCCGAAAAAACAGACGTTTTTAAAACTTTTTTTGCATTGATATATGTCCCCTGGGGCAGGACCCGGGTCCCCAAACACTTTTTAGGACAATACCATGCAAATTAGCCTTTAAAATTAGCACTTTTGATTTCGAACGTTTGAGTCCCATAGATGTCAATGGGGTTCTAACGTTCATGCAAATTTTCGGTCCGTTCGCAGGTTCTGGTGCGGACCAAACCGGGGGGTGTTCGGATCATCCCTATAAGCAACACTGCCCAGTAGAGTGGCTTATCACTACTCCCATGAGAGTTAGACCTTCTTGTAGGCTCTTTGAAGAGATCCTTTTCCAGGATCTTGCTTTGGTATCAATACTTTACCTTTACTTCCACTTTTTAATGACATCCCAGAGAGTACAAACTTCAAGCAGCAAGTGTTCCGAATATTTACAGAATTTATGCACATTGTCTCATCACATACAAGTCAATTTTCATTTTTTGTTTGACAGGAATTTTCTAGAGTATTTGTAAATCCTTTATTTTAATGTTGTCTTAGACATGTTTTCTGTGAATTTCAAAAAATTCAATCTAAATTAGGATAAGTTCCGATACCTTTATTTGATCAGAGTTTTCTAGATGCAGTAAAAAGATTCAGTTAAAACACAATATTTACCACATCAGTTTTAGGCACCAGTTCACAAAAAGGATATTGCAGAATGCAGAGAAGGTCAACTGATAAGAGTCACAGAGGACCTCAATGAGAAAAGATTAGAGGATCTGAATTAATTCTCTCTTGAGAAGAGGGGATTAAGAGGGATATGATCAACATATATAAACACATAAGGGGTCCATATAGTGAACTTAGTGTTGAGTTATTCACTGTAAGGCCATCACAGAGAACAAGGGGGCACACTTTACGTCTGGAGGAAAAGAGATTTAATCTCCAAATACAGAAAGGTTTCTTCACAGTAAGAGCTGTGAAAATGTGAAACAGACTCCCTCAAGAGCAGGTTCTGGCTAGCTCAGTACAAAAGGCCTGGATTCTTTCTGAAATGTACATATTATAAGTGGGTACTAACATTTGTATGCTTGATCCAGGGGATATCTGATTGCCTCACGGGGGATCGGGAAAGATTTTTTTCCCCTGCTGGAGAAAATTTGGTCATGCTTTGCTGGGGTTTTTTGCCTTTCTCTAGGTCAACTGTGGGTAATGCAGGGTAATGCATTGTGTATATGGGATTGTATGTTTTTTTTTTCCTAGGTTGAACTAGAAGGACTTGTGTCTTTTTTTAACCTAACTATGTAACATTAAACCATCAGATACTTTCCAACCTGCCCCACCAATACCTTTCAACTTGAACTTAAAGTACAAGGGCAAGTTTAGTTTACTAATCCTTCAGTGCCCATCCTCTTCAGGATGAGCATTTCTCTAATAGGATATATTTGCCATAACTGTAGGGCTCACGTGATATTAACTGTGCAGTGTGCCCAACCCCTGACCACTTTTAAAGTCAAATATCTTATGCTGAGATGTTGCTTAAGTAGTCTTTACTTGTTGGACGTAAACCACCACATATTTAAAGGTTCCAAAGGACAGATAGCTTATTAACCTCCCTGGCAGTATGATTATTTCAGATTTTTGGCGCTGAAAGCGGTACAATTATTTTGCATGGAAATGTGGCGTTTTATATTGTAGGCCTGTAATTCTTAGGAATAGCTCACTTAAATCTGTCTAGTAGACATCCTGGGTATGATAAAGTTGGAAAAAAGATTTTATAAATTATAATATTATAAATAACTATAAATAATTATACCAAATAATAAAAATGATTCAATAATGTAATCAAATCAAAAACACTGAAATTTGCTCGTTGCAGAATTGTCGCTGTCATTACTGTCAGTGTTTGATGACGCATCTCCCCAAAAATCACTATTGCTCAATTCTGAAAGTGATTCCAATTTATTATCGCTGTTTTCTAGCTGGTCTAAAACCACTTTTGATGTAAAGGGACAGTTTTGGTTTTAATGGACAATCTCCAGTTTCCAGGCAGAAAGAACAGTTTTTATAACATAAAACTGCATGCAGGACACTGGACAAACCACTAGGGATGAAAGAGAGGTGAAATTATTTCATACAGTAATGTAATCTGTAAGATTACAGTATACTGTATGTATAGTGTGTGTTTTACTTTTTGAATTTGGCACCGTTCTCTGTCCGCGTGCGTCACCACGCTCACAGGGAACGGAGCCCGGCTCCGTGATGAATTGAGCGGAGGACGAGCCACTCACACTGCGGGGAGACATCGCAGGATCCAGGGGACAAGGTAAGTAAGCTCTTCCTGGATCCTGCGATGCTCTTCCTGGATCCTGGATCCCGAGTCTGGCTCGGGATTACCGCTTTTGGTTCTGAAATTCCACCCCGAGCCAGACTCGGGAATACCGCCATGGAGGTTAAGATCTATACATACTGTATGTACCTTAAATTAGAAATGAAGGCAGAATTTTTGAAACTTTTTTTTTTTGGATAGAGTAAGGGAGGATAATAACATTTGTCTTTTTGTCATATCTGTCCTATTGGGGGAAATTTCCTTTCAGCCTCCTGTTCCACTGGGGTTCATTTACTAAAACTGAAAAGTGCAAAATCTGGTGTAGCTGTACATGGTAGCCAATCAAAAAAACACCAGATATCCGCGCTTAGGAAGAGAGAACTGCAGCTTCCCTAATAGGGAACACCACCTAAGTGGGGTCCTAAAACAACAAAAAATCTACTTCAGGGAAAATGGCGCTGTTCAAATAATTAATTATATTTGAATCCACAACACTACTTGAATATTACCAACTCTCCATATAAAGTGAATAGTGCTTCAAATAAATATGTATAAAACAGAAATTAAAGAAAAAAAAATATATAGGTGTAGAGAAAAAATAGATACATGAAAAATATGAATCTATATATATGACAGTGATAATACAGCACATCACAAATGATAAAGTGTTGCATGCTTAATAATGCGTGACCCAGTTACTGAGAAATTATGTATCAGCATGTGAGCTGGAATAAACATAATTAAAAAATCAATAATTCCAAAACACATTTCCTGCTTCTAAACAAAATCAAAAAATGTATAGAATCTATATGTGTATACAACTATACACTATTAGAATAACAGTCTGTGAGCGGTGATCCGTGCACAAATTCAAAACAAAAGTGACTCTCCAGTGCCCCCTGCTTTCCTCCGCATCACCCACTTGTGCTTGCACTCACCAGAGTGTCTCACCCCTGCAGGGGTAACAGGCGTAATAGCTGTATTCCAATGGCAGTGTCCCCTTTTGACAGGTTATCCCTCAGTTTGGTACAGCTGCATTCCACCTCTCAAAGGTATTTCTTTATTTTTTCAAATGCTGACTATAGCTGCATTTTTGCAGAAAAGCAACATTGCTCCCTAGTTCAAAGATTTCAAAGGGCAGGACTGAGAAAATCTTTGAACTAGGGAGCAATGTTGCTTTTCTGCAAAAATACAGCTATAGTCAGCATTTGAAGAATTCAAGAAATACCTTTGAGAGGTGGAATGCAGCTGTACCAAACTGAGGAATAACCTGTCAAAAGGGGACACCGCCATTGGAATACAGCTATTACGCCTGTTATCCCTGCTGCAGGGGTGAGGCGCTCTGGTGAGTGCAGGCACAAGTAGATGATGCGGAGGAAAGCGGGGGGCACTGGAGAGTTCCTTTTGTTTTGAATTTGTGCACGGATCACCGCTCACAGACTGTTATTCAATAGTGTATAGTTGTATACACATATAGATTATATACATTTGTTGGGACTTATTACTTTGATATTAGCATCTGTCACTTTATTATTTATTTATTTTTTGATTTTGTTTGTTTAGAAGCAGGAAATGTGTTTTGGAATTATTGATTTTTTAAATATGTTTATTCCAGCTCACATGCTGATACATAATTTCTCAGTAACGGAGTCACGCATTATTAAGCATGCAAAACTTTATCATTTGTGATGTGCTGTATTATAACCGTCATATATATAGATTCATATTTTTCAGTTATCTATTTTTTCTCTACATATATATATATATATATATATATATATATATATATTTTTTTTTTTTTTTTCCTTTAATTTCTGTTTTATACATATTTATTTGAAGCACTATTCACTTTATATGGAGAGTTGGTAATATTCAAGTAGTGTAGTGGATTCACATATAATTAATTATTTGAACAGCGCCATTTTCACTGAAGTAGATTTTTTGTCATGGTAGCCAATCAGCTTCTAACTTCAGTTTATTCAATTAAACTTTGACCAAAAAAAAACCACCTGGAAGCCGACTGGTTTCTATGTAGAGCTGCACCAGATTTTGCACTCTCCAGTTTTAGTAAATCCCCCCCAATAGTGACAACAGGAAGTTATAGAAAATCCTTTGGAAGATTTACCATTTTTTTCCTGTTCTGATTAAATCCGAAATGTGGGATTTACATTCAGTTTCATTTTGGTTAGAACGGTCACCAGGATAAATAGGGAGGGTGAATTTTCTTAATGGCAACACAGACAGTAAAAAAAAAAAAAACACAGACACATGTTCTAATACATCTCCACAATATTTAAAACTGTATAAAGAAAGTTTTCTCTTGCCTTTAGCTATACTTTAATATTTTATGTTATTACATCATTTTGGTTACTTTTGTCCCCCCCCCCCCCCCCCCACACACACACACACACCATTACCTCTATGATTATATTGACTGCTGACCCTGGGTATCTTATTCCTGGAAGCCAAGCAACAAAAGCATAGGCTTCTACTCTGTAATGCTTCTTTAGACATGGAAATGATCCGTGTTGTCTAACAAGGGGGTTTGGACCCTTACTGTGGATTAAGTTGTGCCAAATTATAGCTGAACTCCAGGCAGATATAAATAACCAAATTAATGCAGCTCTGAATTTATTCATATATTCTCATTTTTTTTTTTTATGTAAGTAGTGTATGTCCCTGAATTCAACTTGGTATCAGCAGAGTTCAGACTAGGGAAAAAAGAAACAACACAAGAAAACAATCAGTTGTGTTGACATGCAATGAGAAAGCTATTAGAAATAGAGATTATAGTTTTATAGAGATAGGTGCATGTTCTACTGCTTCTCCTTTCACTGTTCAGTCACAGGCTGGTAGAGAAGAGACCTGTAATGCCCTGTACACATGGTCAGACTTTCCGATGGAATATGTGCGATCGGAGCTTGTTGTCGGAAATTCCGACTGTGTGTGGGCTCCATTGGACTTTTTCCATCGGAATTTCTGACACACAAAGTTTGAGAGCAGGCTATGAAATTTTCCGACAACAAAATCCATTTGCGTGAATTCCAACCGTGTGTGGACAATTCCGACGCACAAAGTGCCACGCATGCTCAGAATAAATTAAGAGATGAAAGCTATTTGCTACTGCCCCTTTTATAGTCCCGACATACGTGTTTTACGTCACCGCGTTCAGAACGATCGGATTTTCCGACAACTTTGTGCGACTGTGTGTATGCAAAACAAGTTTGAGCCAACATCCGTCGGAAAAAATCCATGGATTTTGTTGTTGGAATGTACAATCAATGTCCGATTGTGTGTACAGGGCATAAGTGTTACTAAAGCAGAGAAAAATCAGGTCTCCTGCCCTTCTAGACAAGACAGTACAGAGGTGGGTAAATATTTTGGCAGGTAAAAAATATCTGTATTTCATCTGCTTACTTAGTCTTCCTGGAGGGAAGCTTTAAGGTCTGATGCACAAGGACGTTTTGAAATCTCTCCTAGAAGCCTTTACTCCTGACAGCAGCGTTTTGGCAGAAAAAAAGCCTGATGCTTGTAAAAGTGTTACAGGCCTTTAGGCCCATTTATAGGCATGAAGCAATTGGGCATTAATTCATTTAATTGGCCAGAATAATAATTAATTCTGGCTACTGAAATGAATTAATGCTCAAGCACTAAACGCAAGTAGCGTTAACACGCATTTACAAGCATCAAGCGTTTTTTTCAGACAAAACACTGCTGCTCCTGGACGCACTGGTAGTGGGTTTTTTTCCTGCCTCTCAAAGCTCATGCCACTAAACGCTGCTAAAAGTCTATGTGCGCATGGTCACATAGGCTAACATGGAGGGGCATTTCAAAGAAAAAAAAAAACGACCCTAAAAGTGGCAGTTAAACCAACCATCCTGTGTGCATAAAGCCTTAATTTAACCACAAAAAAAGATGCTGGAGTCCATCTAGAAAAAGCAGCACATATAACACACCTGCATGTTTTCAATACCTTCCACCTGAGAAGGTAAAGAAACAAATGCCGTTTTAGAGCTCAGAATTCTTTGTGTTAGCTATAATCCACTACCCCCCCCCCCCCCCCCCACACACACACACACACACACACACACTTTCCCATATCCACCCAGGAACTTACCATTTGAGTAAAATGCTCTTCATTAATTGTAAAGGCAGCAATAATTCTGTATGTGTCCTTTTTGAAACTATTGTGACTTGTTTGTAACATGTTAATGGAAATAGCCTGAATGAAATATGTCAGGATACAGATACTGAATAGATGATTTTGAATAGAATTATCTTGGTTGATTGCATAAGCAATACCTTTTACTGCTAGAATAACACCTTAACGGCACAATAATGACGACATGACAATGTATGTAAATCAAGAACTGCATGTGGGTTTATTTCACACTTGAGAAAACAGTGGATTTAATTGTGTGAACCGAAATGTACTGTACAATATTAATGATAGAACATCAAAATGTATAATTCATAGTGCATTACTTTATTTTGTATTTATTTCAATTTTTTTGTCAGTTTCTTTTGTACGTGCATCTGAAAAGATGCAGGCGACAGTAAAATTTCTCAGTTTAAGTCAATCTGCAGGAACTTAATTTTATTCAAAAATGTGATTTTTTTTTACATTTTATATACATAGGAATTGAATATAAAATGACAATATAAAAGTTCAAAGTGAAAGCATACAGCCAGAAGGTACAAAGAAAGCAGAACTGTTTCAAATGGTATATTGTAACATGTACTCTTAAATTATTATCTTATATTTACAGGAAACAGAATCCAATATTTGTCCCAGGCTGTTCTATTATTTTGTCCAGGAGAAGGACCTGTGATGTACAAATTTGAACCCTTGGATGCCTGACTGCTCAAGTGGTTAAGATACCTCTGATGCTTATAATGGTTAACCTGCTGGTAGCAAAAGAGATCAAAATGCAGCACTGCTGTAAGAACACATACTGTAAGCTTGTACCAAAGCTTACATTTGCAAATAATTATAAACTGTAATATTCATCTTGTAAAACAAGAAATAGTTTCTACACATGTAAATAACATATTTGCATACAGAAATTTGCCCAAGTGAAACATCATCTTTTCCCATTCTGATATCTCTCACTTAATGGTGCAGTATATATGATATATATTCTATTTTGTTCTTCCATTTGTACTATTATTTACTATTTTATTTTTTTACATATGTGGCATTGTAACCCTAAGAGTACTATATAGCGTTCCTCCTTCATCCCAGGGCTGCATGCATAATTTGTTTTACGTTCTGTATTATTTTTAAACTAATATATTTTAATTTTTAAATGTTTGAATTGTATAGACTTTCGTTAAATATGTTTTTATTTAATATGAAAAGGCACAGAAATGCTATGGCAGTGCTCAAAGGGTTAACTTGACGCCACTAGATTTTCCAACCTTTATTGTCATGGCAACGTGTTAATTTAGGATGTTTGTTTTTTTTTTGTCATTGTTCTTTTTGTGTTGCTTTGTGGTTAAATTAATGTCTCTCAATGGTGTCTCCCACTACATTCTACAAAAGATAGCTTAACATCAAGAACAGATGTTGAAAATTAAAGGTCAGACATTGACTCACAAAAAAGAAACATGCACAAATCAGACAAAGAGAATATAAATATAAATATAAAATATGTGTAAGAAAAAAAAATTCCAGATAGGCAGTTCAGCAACAAAAAATAAGACTGATTTCAGAGGCTCAGGTCAGGCCTAGTGCAGTATTATGAATATGTTTAGTGCAATGTTCTTGTGGTCACTTGCATACCTGGCTGCATGACTTGATGTTACTGTTTTTCCATTTCAGTTACATATATCACATGGTCCTCTGGGGACTTTCCATGTGTTTTACTAAGGTGCAGTTTAACTGCGTGCTTGCTTGCAAAAGTCCTGTTGCAAAGCTTACACTGGAATGTGGAACCCGAGTCCTCGTCAATAAGACCTATTGAGCTTAAAGCCTTATTGGTGATAACTTTTGAAACATTCTGTTGTTCTTGAATCTGACTGATAGAAAGCTTTGAAAGATCCTTTAAGCCAAAGCCTAAATGTGTTTCTAAATGACTTATGTATGTTGAAGCAGTCCGGAACTGAGAGGCACAATCATTGCAAAAGAAAACAGGATGTCCCGTGTCCAAATTCTTTAAAAATTTTGTACCCCCTGTCCTCCTCAACTGATATTTTACATTGGCCAGCCAGTGGCTAATTGTTGTCATTGAAAGACCTGTGAATTTAGAGATATGTACCCGTTCTTGAGGACCCAAGTCTGACATAATATATTTGCCTTCGGGTGTTTCCCTTAAGCTTGATGCAAACTGGGCCTGAAGTATAAGGAGATGTTGAGGATTCCAGTTGGACTGTCTACCCTTTCTCTTATGCACCGGTGACAATTCATCCAATGCCTCTTCAAAACTGCTGCCATCTGCATCTGACTTTTCAGATACAGTAGATGGTGTAGATGACTTGGGTGTCAAGCGTCCCGTGAGGTTTTTCACCATATCAGATATATCCATCAGTGCGCTTTCTCTAAGAGGTGGGGAAACAGGGTCTGTCATGCTTGAAACAAGAGGTTTATTTTTAGATTTTGTTAAATCAATTGGCTGATCACTGTTCTCATAGTAGTACCGATCATTAGAATCTACTTGTTTAACAGGAGTAGTGGGGTAGACAGGTTTATCCAACATACTATTGCTAATTTTATATAACATTGCCAGTGGATCTAAAGACGGACTAATGGGTTTTGAGACTTTTCCCAAATGTGTATTCATTATAGACTGCAATGCACTCAGTGGATTAATAAATGATGGCTCAGATGAATGGTCTGTAATAATTCCTAAGCTGTTGCATCCATTAGTAACTTTTGTTTTAAGAGGATCTGTTCCATTTGGTGTATGGGGCTCTAATTGGACTTCCTTTTTTGTCTTTGGACTTTCAGCCTCTATATTTTTCCTTATAACTTTAGAATTGGCTTCCTCTGATTTAAGAATGTCTTTGTTTTCTTTTGCCACTGGAGATGCTGGCTTGACAGGAGTTACCCTTTCTTTCTCTACTGGTTTTTCATCTTTCTTTATATTGATTTTTCCTGTCACCTTCTCAACTAGTTCTTCCATTGCAGAGACATTGCTTTTGTGAGGTGGAGGGGTTAAACTTCCTGGAGAGTGAATCAAAGCATTGTGGTCAGATGCCATTGATTTTACGCTGCTGGCATAAGAAGGCTGCATCTGAACAGTCTGTACAGTTGGCTGTAGCATTTTTACAGTTCCTGGCAACTGATAAGCAGCATGGATACTAGGATATCCTCCCCATGATGGTGCTCCATTTTGAGCTTTACTGATCGCTGAGGACACTGTATTTTCTAGTGATTTTAAAATATCCAGCCCACCTTTAGGACTGTCATCTAAATCTTCTTCTCTGAGGTACTGGTAAGAAGTTGCAGGCTCGGTTTTTTCAGAGTCCTCATTTTCTTCTTTAATCTTTTTCTCTGGCTCTGGACTTGTTGCCTTCTCCTTTTCAATATCCTTCCTGTCATCAGGATGTGGAGATGCAGCAGGTGAGTCTGGTTGTTTCTTTATATAAGATGCTGGTAGCCTTGCATGTGTAGTTGGTGGCAAAGGTATTGACTGAATCTTTTCTTCCACCACTGCATCCATGACAAGCTGTTTACCTTTCTTTGAGGCTGAACTGGTCACTTTTAAAAAATGTCCAGTTACCATCATATGAGCAGTGAGCTGCTGCAAAGTATCATGAGAGCTACCACACTCCATACACTTTAGAATTTGAGCCTTGCGTGCCTCAAACTGCCAAGTGTAGCTAGCACCATTTTGGTATCCATATCGGTTGTTAGGGGTCACGTATGGATTGGCAGTTTTTGGGTCCTTTGTATTATCATTTGCAATAGCCCCTGGGGAGATTCCTGCTTGTTCAGGGGAATCGGGTGAAATGATATCCTGAAGAGCCCGTTTTTTCGTTGTAGGGACCAATTTTGTAATGGCCGGTACTGGCTCTTTTAGAGGCACTTTTTGGTAATGCTTTGTTTTAATCATGTGAACACTTAGATCTTGCAAAGACTCAAAGGAATGTCCACAGTACATGCATTTCAATACTTTCTGTGCATCTTCCTTGCCCTCCATCTCCATAAGTGATCTCTTTCTAGGTTTAGACCAGCGTCTTGTCCTCTCAGCTTCTCTGTCTCTGTTGTCATCACGATAATGACCCGTTTCATTCATGTGCACAGTCAGTTGAACCAGTGTGTCATAGGCTGCACTGCAATCTTTGCATCGAAATTTGCTGGCACCAGTAAACACAGGCCCGTACAGTTTATTGTTTTGCCGATAAAGCTGCACTGTGCTAAACAAGCTGGGTTCTGGCAAAAGTCCATATGATGTTTGCTGTAATGTCTTTGCCAGGGCTGCCTGGTGCCAGTCATACCCAGAACCACTGTTACTACTAGTACTGTTAGTTGTACTAATACTAACACTAGTACTTGTAGTAGTGCTGCTGCTTGTAATGGTTGTGGGAGATTCAGAGTCAGCCTTTCTATCTGTGCTTTCACTCTGTTTACTTGCATTGGAGCTTGAGTTAGATTTTTTCAGATCCAAAGCCAGAGGAGGCCAACTGCACTCTGAAAGCAAATTTGTATAGACTGCTTTGATTTGTGCCAAGCTGTCCTGAGGGTAAGATGTGTTGTCCACATTCTGGCTGTCTTCCCTGTCCTGCCCATCCTTAGAGGAAGTACTTTTAAAATCTGCTAGATGATCACTTGCTTCACTAAAGGGTGAACCATAGCCAGCATCTTGATTAGTTGCACTACTGACGGGAGAATTTTGATAGCTCTGAGTCTCTTTGTTGTCTGGTTCCTCACTGAATAAATATTCACTGTCTTGGACATCTAACGAAAGACCATCGTCTTCTACATTATCTTCGTCAATTTCAGCTGCCTTTAATTCCTCTGCAGGAACGTATGCTGAAAGACAGAACAAAAAAAGAAGAAACATTATAACGTGAACATTTTTTTACTAATGTTTTAGATTTAGGGTGTGGGAAATAGTGAGTGTGAAAGGATAGATGGAAGAACATCAAAGAAATCCAATGGATTTAAAATGTTTTAAAATTAATTAACAAGGTATTATATTTCTTAGTGCAAGATATAAGGGACAAACTAATCATGCTTTAAACACATAGTTGCAGATTTATAGCCCTATATTTAACTTCATTTACCCCTGGAAGCAAGTACAAGTTTTTCCTTGAATATATATTTAAATCATATCTAAACCCAAGAAAAAAAATGTAATATATTACTGCTTCTCAATCTATAGATTTGGTGACTGCATTAGGTTTTTTTTTTTTTTAGTCTTTTTTTTTTTCACCTGGTCATCTTGCCAGAAACACAATGGGGGTGACAATCCTCATCTGCCATACTAAATATATGAAAAAGCAGTGCAGTCATCCTAGGACAGACCCATGACCTATGTTACTGAGCTAACGAGAAGGAGAAGTGGAACAGTTTTACAATTTAACCAGTTCCAGACAGCCCACCGCACATATACTGTACATTGTACGTGCGATCTGGTCTGAGGCGTGCATGCGCGCCACCAGCGACCCACCCTCACTATGATTGAACACAGTGAAAGCCAATCAATGGGCCCGGCAGCCACAATGGCTGCTGGCCTTTCGCGATAGCTCCGGGGAATGACAAAACAGCGGTCTGCTGATGTAAACGAAGCAGACCGTCCTTCTGTCAGACAGGAACAGAGAGATCTGTGCTTCCCGCTAATCAGGAACACACATCTCTCTGTTCCTGCAGTGAGTTAATCCACCACACAGTTAGTAAGCACACCGAGGGAACAATTTAACCCCTTGATCTCCCCTGATGTTAACCCCTTCCCTGCCAGTGTCATATATACAGTGTCAGTGCATTTTTTTTTAGCACTGATAACTGTATTGGTGTCCCTGGTCCCCAAAAAGTGTCACTTAGTGCCCAATTTGTCTGCTGCAATGACGCAGTCCCACTAAAAATCGGATAGGGTCTGTAGGTTTATTCTTAAGTTGAATCTGTTTGCACAGGTACATTTGTTAAGTGTAGCTCCAGCCAAAAAAAAATATTTTTAAGCTTTTTGGATAGCATAGAGAAGGGTTAACACCCCTGTAACGTTTCTTTTGCTGTCTGTGCCCCTGTTCAGAAGTTTTCACCTCACTTCCTGTCCCAATGACAATTGTATTTTGAAAATTTTGGGTTGTTGTGGAAACAAGCCTTGGTGATAAAGCATCAGTGGAGGAACTTTTTTTCCATAATAACTCCTACAGGAGTGAATTTTCCTTCCTAGGGGTAGATTTCATCACATTTCCTGTTGTCTCCCTCTGTTTGTAAGTAGGAGTCATTTGTAAGTCGGATGTTTGTAACTAGGGGAACGCCTATACTAGTAGAAAAAAAGTCCCTAAATCTATCCCATAGTTTGTAGATACTTTTGCACAAACCAATCAATATACACTAATTGGGATTTGTTTTACCAAAAATATGTAGGAGAATACCTATTGGCCTAAATTGATGAAAAAAATAGATTTTTTACATTTATTTATTGGGTATGTTTTATAGTAGAAAAAAAATATTTTTTTTTTTCAAAATTGTTGCTCTTTTTTTTTATAGCACAAAAAATAAAAACCACAGAGGTGATCAAATACCACCAAAAGAAAGCTCTATTTGTGGGGGGGGGGGGGAAGGACAGTTTGTGTACAGCAATGCACACCCTGCGCAATTGTCAGTTAAAGTAACGCAGTGCTGTATTGCAAAAAATGGCCTGGTCATGAAGGGGGGTAAATAATTCCGGGGCTGAAGTGGTTAAAATGGAGCAAATAAGATACGTTCAAAGTTAGGGTTTACACCTACACTTGCAGGGTGTACACTTCAAAACCCATCTCCAGGAAACTTTAAAATCATACCATGCAGCGGGGTTGCTCCCACACTGTAAGTGCTAAGGTCTCGTTTATGTCTAGGAGAGAGGAGAAGCACTTTAACTTATCTGATACTCGGCTCCCCATGCTTCAGCAGTGGGCTGTTCATCATCAGGAACTTAGACCGCTGGAACATGGGGGAGAGGATACTGGGGGGACCCTGGTGTAACAGCATGGAGGAGCGAAGGATCAGGTAAGTAGATTTACTTCAGAGTCCCCTAAACGTAAACACGCATTTAACTCTTACAATGCAAGCACAGCCCCACTGCAAGGGACAATTTTACAGTTTCCCAGGGTTGGGAAACTCTTATCTTCCTAACCCTGTCATCTGCTTGTCAGCAGAAACAAAAAATTGTAAATTGCTTAATTGAGGCTGTTGTTAAGAAACACAGTGGGGATGATTTACTAAAACTCAAGAGTTCAAAATCTGGTGCAGCTGTGCATGGTAGCGAATCAGCTTCTAACTTCAGTTTGTTCAATTAAAGCAGAGTTCCATTCATTTAAAAGTCAGCAGCTACAAAAAGTGTAGCTGCTGACTTTTAATAATCAGGCATTCACCTTTCTCACGGTCCAGCGATGCGGGCGCATGTAGCCCCACTCCTCTCCCCCTCCTCTCTGCAGCGCCGGCATTCCAACTGTGGGCGCCCGGCTGTGGATTCACAGTCAGGTGTGCACTGTGGATGCGCAAGCCATGCTGCGTGCTGTGAATGGCCCGGCAATCTTCTGGGACCTGTGATGTGTCCCAGAAGATTGCAGGGAGGGAGGGTGGAGAGGTGATCTTCCTTCCGGCGCCACAGCGCCAGGGGAGGAAGTGGGAGCTGGGAGCCTGTAAAAACTGGGTACCTGCTCCCCCCCCCAAAAAAAAGGGGGTCACCAGCACTTAAAGCAGAAGTTCCATTTTTGGGTGCAACTCTGCTTTAAGCTTTGACCAAAAAAACAGAAAACTGACTGGTTTCTATGTACCAGGTTTTGCAAACACCAGTTTTAGTAAATCAACCCCACTGATGTGAGTTTAAGAGAGAATTTTACTGCAGTTTAGATGCAGATTTTTTATACCTGCACAAACTGAAATCAACAGACGTTTTCTGTTTTTTTTTTTCTAACTATAGTGGACCCAGCTTTCAACATTATATACTGATATACATCTGTACATCTTCATATTTTTTCGCTTTGAAGTTTTTTGTCTACATAAAAATTCACACACACACCACATTTCAGCCATGTTTCAAATTTTTTTCTTTGCAAAAATAAGTGTGTTAAATTGTTCATTAAAGGTGCTGTGTACTTTTAAATGTTATCATAGTTACTTTGCAAATAAACAAAATATATGGTTCCAGTTATTCAGCATGTAAATAAAAAAATGCAAAGAACCTAAAAGACAGAGAAAGACCAAAGTAAGCAATCTGTTATGTAGTATATAATAAAGTCCAAGTGGAAAAAATACCTCTCATGTTTACATTTCTGAAAACATGCAAACCTCATTTGCTCTTCTTGCAAGAGTTCTACCTCATTTGCAATACAATTCTATCCATGAAAAGGCCATGGGAACATACAGTAGTAATTGCCACATACTCTAATTATGTGAGAGGCATTTCCATACTTATATGCAGATCTTTAGTCTATAACATACAGCAAGTTTGCCAGATCTAGGGGTAATATAAGTGACTTTCATACTTAAAAATAAAGCATAAATGTGTGCCTTTGTCAGCGTCAATATACCCCCACAAATGCAATATTTGATTTACTATACTATCCCTGAAAAGCTTGTCCAATGCCATCCTTTCAAAATCATCTGCACTGTTGACTTTAATAACACCCTAGACCCCAACCTAGATATCTCCAATCCCAATATAATATATAACAGAGTGTTCAGTGCCTGGGAGGAAGCAAGGAGGAATTTAACATTTTGCTACACAACTCTGGAGAGTAGAGATATTACAAATAAATGGAACTCCTTTTTAAAAAGGGAGATAAAAAAAACGACAAATTATGGTCCATGTTGCTTGCTGAGATATCGTCACACACTAACAGCCCATGCATAATTATAGCAGATGGAACAAATGCTTTTGATACCCAGGAAATCCTCTAGGACTTTTCCCAATTCTATTGAATACATTTTGCTCCTATATTATCACATGATAGGAGTCAATTGAAGGAGTTGTTATTTCCCTCTTCTGCTCTTCTGATCCTATGAATCTCTACAAATGAAAAAGAGATGGCCATCAAATAATTTCTCTGGGACCTGATGTCATACAAATAATACATTTAAGAAATTAAACCAAGATTTGATTATTTATATACCCAATGTCACACCAACTTTGCTCTCTCAAATGCCATGTATATAGCTCATGTCGTCTTCTCCAAATCAGGAAAAGATCCTTTTGAAATTTTCATCATATTGACCAATCTCTTTACGCAATAAAGACTATAAAATCCTTGCCAAAATACTTGCCACCAGATTTCAGGAATGCTATTGACAATGGCCACACTGGATTTTTGACAAAAGAAAAAAAATCTGTGCCTCCTAACCAATACTTCGGTCCGGAGTCTCCAGTATATTACACATGCAACTTTAATGTCAAAAAACCTATATAAAGGATTTCAACAGACCACTCCTCAAAACTAATCATATCCAACAGAAAATTCTCACTTCAACAAATAATCAATAGAACTGTGTCCCCTAAAAAGATTGTTTATTACAAAACATACAGATTAAAATACCATAGTAAATTCATTTTTTGGGCAGCAAAATTAATTGGGTGGAAATTAATAATTACAATATATTATCCTGAAACACTGAATCATACTGAATATGAATGCAAAAGGAGTAACAGCAGAGCAATAGAAAGGCTACTGTTACATATTTTAGCTATAAATTGTATTTTTGATTGGCGGCATCTTGTGGTGGAATCGGGGTAATGCAACCTCATGGCTCTATGTAGACATTCCATACTCCCTTAGTAGTAGTTTAGCTGGGAGGAGCCCACTGATTATGTGACCATGCAATGTCAGTAGTCATGAGGGGAACTGGAAACCATGTTGAGGGTTATGCCCATGTGAGGGGCTGACGGGATGCTATTTTAGATAGTCAGTCCATATAAGAGAATGGGACACCACAAGGAAACATCATCTACTTCTGAGGCAGCCAGCTGGGATCGGCAAAACCTGTCAGGTGTGACCATAGGACTGCATAGAGATAGCTCTTTTAATGTTTTGTCTCCCCCTATACACATTCAACAAGACACAAGGTGGGGTTGCCCCTTTTCCCTCATGGTGGAGCCATTAGCCATGTCTCCAGTGTTAATTGGAAATATACGTTTGATTAAAATAAACGTTTGCCCCTTTATTTCCCTGTTTTATGAAACACCTCTGTGTGAATACTTCTAAAATATTTACATAATTTAACCAAATTGGTACAGCATTTAGTTCTCTTTCTCCCAGATTTAAACATAAAACCCTACAGCGTCCATGTCAATATGGAGGACAGTTCTTTTCTGACGACATAAGTATTGCCAGTTAACCAATGCGCACAGATTGCTAACACTAGTTAAAACTAATACATTAGTAATTCTTGAGGCAGCTGTGCTGGGCTTTTATCAGACACTACAACTCCTAATTTATGGAGGTGTTTAAATGTCCTATCCAACTACTATCTCAATGAGAGCAGCCATTAGGACCTAGAAACCAATCCAAAAACCAATACCAGCATAGCACCTCATACTCCACTTTGAATTAATCCCACCCTCTCCCACTCAGCTGGTGACCCAGATGCAGTCATCCAGATCTGGATAAGACACAGCAGTTTCATATCTATCCCTGTCATGAACATGAACAGATCACCAAAAATCAGCTAAAGCATATCCTAGCAGATTTGAAAAAGTAAGACATCACAAGGGCATTCTTATCATTGCCGAGTTCATAGAGATTGTGGGCCTTTTGACAGTAGTAATCTCTTAGGTAAAATTGATTGACTAGCCTACATGAAATGACAACAAAGCATTCTCTATACGGTATGCATTTCTTGGTCGATGACCATGGAAGATACTGAGTGGCTCAAGTCAATCAACAGTACAATTCATATCACAAAAGCAACTAAGGGGTATATTGATCAGTACTGTAATGTACTACATCACACTCTAGGCACTAAGCACAATAACAGTGGAAGGCTGTGCCACATACCACTTCTTCCCATGGGAAAAAGCGAAAAACATTTAGAGTATGTTAAGGCATCACCACTGAACCATTATTTAGTTGCATCCAGTTAAATTGCAGCACCACATGGTAGATGATTGAGGTGAAGTTTGGAATAAACCTGATTGTGACATTCATGGAAGGCCAATGTCTGCGTGATTGGTTTTACCACTTGTGCCGATGCATGTGCCAGTCAGCAAAGAGGTCAAAGGTGGTCCAATGTGGTATTTACTTAAGATTAATAGTTTTCTGGCTGGTGATTGAAAAGACTACATTGTTTTTATTTACCCATCATTTGTAAATATTAATATCATGCAAAAATAATGATGCTATCTAATACAAACATAATGGTAGTAATCTGTTGGCAGTAAACATTTAGCATACACGCGTATATAACAAATACATACACATGCAACACTCCAACTTTATTTCAGAGGAATAAAGACAGTTTTATGGCCCTGCCACCTGGATACAATATTCAAAAGCTTTATATAACCAAATTTTACTGATAACAATGTTGGTAGTGTTATTTGAGAACATATGGCAATAGTATAATAATACACTAAAATTCACTGGCTACACTTGTCAGAAAATGTGTATGCACCTATAAATATATAGGCTGAACTAATAGCATCTTTTGTCTGGAACATCATATTCAGATATGACCTTTTTTATAACACCATATTAACTATACAAATATTATGCAGCTGCATAACAGGCATTTTAATAGAACAGAAAACGTCAGACACAATTATTTACCCCAAGATTTAAATAGGCCAAACAATCACATAGTTACATGATTTTTATCTGTCTGGTGCTTTTGCCTAACAAATGCCTTCAGGTACTCATAAAAAACATTTCTGTAACAGGTGTTTTTAATCCATTTAAGCGGTATTAAACTTTGCCACATTTTTATTTATTTATGGGCACCCGAAGGAGGATTATTCCATAATGTGCTAGTATGCACTGCATATTAGCACATTATGAGAGACTTACCTGTCAGAGTCCTCCACCAGTGCGCTGTCACCCTCCCCCCCAGCAGGTCCCGGGTGCTTTCATCTTCACCTAGCCGTCCTTCCAGGTTTGCACACTCTGGCTGCTTGAATGGCGTAATTTCACCCAGCACAGAGCAGGTGCCATAAATGTGGTCTGAGCTGTGCATGCGCAGCTCAGAATACATTACCGATGGCAGGCTGGGAGAGGTCTTTATGATAGAAGAGACCAATAGGGTTTCTCCTGTTATAAAAACCCTGCCTGTCAGCGTTTTTAAAAAAAGTAATGTAATGTAATAATGCAGTACAGAGTTAAAATAGTTTATGTCACTCAGCGTTTAGTTAGCTTCTTAACATATAAAGGCAAATTTCAAGTAGGACTGGTATTTTAGTTTAGCATTACACAGATATGGCAAGTCCCCTAGAGACTTCTTACTCCTGCCCAGGGCTCAGGTGGAATAAACCTTTCACCACCGTTCCTAATTCTGCTCACCTGCTTTCGGAGATTATAAGGAAGTCTTATTGCCACTTGTGGACTATCTATTCATTTCATTATATTACAGAGCATTTTGCAGTAGTTATGGTTGGAGAAGGGAAGCCTGACCCATGACCTACAGTTATGACATCTCAATACTGGAGTTTCAAGAGATGTAAGATGACATTGAGTAAAGCAACTAGAATTTACACAGAAGAAAATATCAGTTTTTGGTATCCTACCCTTTTATTTAATACCAGCTGTGTAAAATTGATAGAGATAATTTGTAAAACACAAGCAAAGACACGTAGAATCCTTCTCTCTCGTGTACTAAAATACATCACTGCTCAGAAATACAGTATTTAAAATTGAGAATTTATGAAATAACTGTTAAAAGTTCCGTTACAAAAATCACAGAACATTTAAAAAAATATTTTTTTTTAATGTAAAGAAGCTCATTTAGATGTAAATAACATCTTTTATATAAAGTAATACTTTTTAAAGCCTATTTCTATGTACGTATACTTTGTACTTATACTTGCACCTCTGGGTAGCCATATTTGCTCATTGCTTCCTAATTTGCAGTGCAGCCCAATGGTTAGCAGCTCCTTCTCCAAGCATAGTTCTATGGGGTTGATTTACTAAATGCAAATAAGCTGTTGACTTTACTGAGATTAGCGAATGCAATGAAATTTCACCTTGCAAAGAATACTCAATTATGTGCAAGGAAAGTAGAAAAAAGAGCATTTTTGCCTGCAGATGTTTGAATGATCGAAGGCATCAGAGCTTCACCTCACTCATCGAGCTCCAGGGATAATTCCCTTGCAAAATGAACAATCGATTTGCTTTTAGCAAATCAACCCCTATGAGTCTGCCAACTCATTGTTAACAATGCACATTCCCTGTAAGGTATTGAATCATGGGAAAACACAGAATTTTTTAAAGACTTAAAGAGGAGCTTCAGCCAGGTTCCCAAAAATTCTAACTGCTAACTTTTAATAAACAAACACTCACCTGTCCTCACCCGGCGGGTTCCCGGCGTTGGCATGTTAACTTTGGAAAGCCGGCTATGACTACTTGCAGCTTCACAGCCGGCTTTCCACTGTGAATGCACAAGCTGCACTGTGCCTTATGAATGGTGCCACAGACTCCTGGGACCTGTGACATGTCCCAGAACATTGAGGGCAGGGCAGAGAGTGGGTACCTGCCCAAACTAGGTACCCGCTCCACAAGAGAGAAAAAAATTACAAAATATGGTAGGGGGGAAGGGGAGGAAGAGTGGAACTTCCACTTTTGGATGAAATTCCGTTTTAAGCAGGGAACTACTAAATATGACACAAATCAATCTAAATACCAAAATAATGCTATAAAATTTTCCTGTTTGACATGATTGCATGGATGTATTGTTATCTGTGTCCTTTATTCCTGTCCTAGAAATCACAAATGAAATGCAGATCACAAGCAGAAAAGGAGTGTTTTATTTACGCATGATCGATGCCTATGTAGCAACTACCGTAAAAAATCTTGAGCATATTTTAATATGTATACCTATCTTATGAAAGGTCAGTTACTTAGAATATTAAAAAAATATTAAAGAAAATTGAAACACACGCTCCATTTCCATATTTAGTTACTATTACTCTGTTAACACATCCATTAAAATTGTGATGGAATGAAAAGGGTTACCTACATCAAAGAAAAGATGCACTTGCGTTATCTGACTGTGACAGTTTGTTTCACTTTCCCAGCTGATGGATACTTTTTTTTTAAATACATATTCATGGTTTTTCAAGCAGAAAATCTGCAGTCATCAGATTTGATCAGTGTCACCTAAAAAAGCATGGAAATTGTCTTGTTTTCTCCAAATTTAGAATTTGTATGTGTAATTCAGGTGTCAAACGGTCTCACTACTGTTGTTTTAAGCAACACTTTCGAACATTATAGAGCTGATTGCAACAACGCAACTCAGAACAAAGGTGTAATGTTATACAGGTTTGGTAATTCCATGTTCACCTCAACAACAAGTCCAAAAAGAGAAAATGTGTAATCTTTAATAACAGCGCCAACAGGTTCATGGGTATAACTGTACAGTGGCTAAGTGGTTAGCACTTCTGTCTAGCAGCACTAGGGTTGTCGGTTTGCATCCCAACCACGAAACCACAACACTATCTGCCTGGAATTTGCATGTTCTCCCTGTGCCTGAGTGGGATTCCTCCGGGTACTCCGGTTTCCTCCCACACTCCAAAGACATGCTGGTAGGTTAATTGGATCCGGTCTAAATTAGCCTTACTATGTGTATGAATGAATGTGAATTAGGGACCTTGAATTGTAAGCTCCTTGAGGGCAGGGACTTATGTAAATGTACAATATGTATGTGCAGCGCTGTGTAAATTGACAACGCTATAGAAGTACTTCTAATAAGTAAATAAGAAGTAAACTGAAACCAAGTGTGCTCTGACCTCTGCTGCCACCTACCAGGCATTTGTAAATAGCTGCTGTTTTGTCATTACCCCGGCTAATTCAGGAATAGTGGAGGTTGCCCCATGCATTGCAATTCTGTGCATATGGTGCCAAATTGATAACTTACCTCACTGTATCACTAGGGACTTGGATTTCTGAATTATGCTCTACCCATTTGCCCACACCGTGTCCAATAAGACTGCCTTTAATAACCACTGGAGTGCTCCCATTCTATAGGGCAAATGGCAGTTGGCATGTGCTTAGCTCAGAGAACATTGTATATTTTTAGCCGCGGCACATTGGGTATATATGTTCACATTGTCACATTCTGAGGAAGTGGTGAGTGCTGGCAGCTATTTCCTAATATTTTTTATTTTTATTTTTTGGGGTTTTTGAGGTTTTATTTAATTTTTTTGTATTTTGTGTTTTTAGTTTTGGCAGCTCACAAGGTATATACATATATATAGCTCAGAGAACAGACCATCTAGTAACAAAATAGAAGTTAATCAGAGAAATGCACAAGGAGGGTTTTCCTGTTATAAAAGTAATAGAAAACACCTTTTGGTATTTGCTTTTAGACAGGTGTTTTGTTTCTTATATTTAAAACAGCTGACAGGTTCACTTTAACACAACGTGGTCCTTTGCTATGGCAAGCTTGCACCTTTTTGTATATCTTGATCTATGTCTTTATGTAACTCCAGGACATTCAGTTACAATAAGGTGTATAAACACAAACGGATATACTTCACTATACTTATTTGCTTGAACTATAAACAAGTTGTTAAAACAAGATAGAGTAGTATGCATGTAAAAGGTACAGCCGCTGTGTGCACACATAATGGTCTACAGAGCAGGAAAAAACAAGAATGAAAATGATAGTGGAACCTGAAGCTGAACCGAATATTTCCATGTTTTACAGAATGAGCACGTGTGCTGCGTGCTTTTAGGCACTGCCGTGAGTTGCCAACATGGAATGCCTTCTGGATGGCAGTCTCTATTCATTCTGATGAAACAGATGTGCTGTCTTCTTTGGATAACATTAAATGCTGTGCAAAATAATTTAAGCAGACACAATGAAAAATATGAATATTTGTGGTGCACAGAGACAGCTTTCAAATGTGCTTCTTGTTCTGTATTGTGCTGATGAAAGACAAACATAAAAACCACACAGAGAAATGAATACTTAAGATAATAAAAATTCAATTAAACACCTTTCAGATACCAGGTTGTATAGTTTGGCATCTAATTTTTTTTATTCTACAATACCAATTTTATTAACAGAAAGTATGCAACCTAATATATATGTAAAAAACAGAAGGATCATTGCATAAGAGAAACACACCTAAATAAATGACCTTATTGTGAAATTATGGATCATAAAACATCACTAAACCAGTTAGAATATTTCAGATCTGTACAATGTTAAATTCTCCAAGACTTGCATGTAAATTTAGAATTGCAAGTTGACCTATTTTTATGCGTGCTGAAAGTATGTGATTTCTATATATACATTGTAAATCAAAGTACCAATTTACATTACAGACACAACAATGTGTAGCTATGTAATAACCTGACTAACACAACTTTATATATTAATCCTGCCAGGAGTACATACATATTTACAATGTTTAATTACTGCCTAATAATAAGCATCAAAATTTGACAAAGGGTATTGTTTCCCAATACTCATCTGGTCTGCTACACATATACATAATGAAGGCAAATAGGAGTTCTCTAGGTAATACATGGATCTACCATCTGTCATTCCATAGACTCTAGATAGCAAGGATCCTAAGGTTTCATTGCATGTCAATATTACCTTATTTATTTCCACATCTTATAAACAGCATTTTGGGTTAATGCTACTCTTTCTTAAGTGATCTGAATAATGCAAATGTTACAGAGAACTAGTCATTACTGGGCTAATGCAAGAATAGAAATATTTGGTTTTAAGTAATTATTTAATTTGTCCCTTTTTGTTTTACCATTTTTGTTTGAGCCTGATACTTTAGACTGAGTATCAAGGGTCTGAGATCACCTGAAGACTGGTTGTTGGTTCTTAAAGTGTTACTAAACCCACAACAGTAAAATCAGTCTTTATATACAGTAAAGCATGCTTGTTATTCTTACTGTGGAACCTAAGGGGTTAATCCTTTGCATCGTGTGTAAAGGCTATTTGATCCTGTCTCTCTGATCCTCCTCTTTTTCCACTGTCGCAAAAAAAATAACCTGATATTTACAGAGCCAGGGGACGGGCTGCACATACTCAGTTTGGTGTTTATTGCTAGAGAGTTTTTTTTTCTTGGGACAAGGTTTAGTAAGAACTGATAGAAGTCACACGACTGCTATATACTGCTGATGGGAAAAGGTACAGTATGTAACAGTTTATATTTACTAAAATAATTACATTTCCATGTTCTGTGTACTGTGGGAGACCAGATGTAGTGATTTCATGTTCTGTGTTTAGTAACACTTTAACACCAGGCCTTTTCTGACACTTTTTGTACAAATCAGTATTTTTTGCTACAAAATTATTTAAACCTCCAGACATTTTCTATATATATATTAGGGCTGTGGAAATTAACGATTAATTCCTCGATTAATCATTATTTTTTTGATCGATCAAAATTCTTTTGATCGGTACTCACCTCTCCGCCAGCTTCCGGGTCTTCAGGGAGTTCCGTCGGAGATCCGGTGACGTCACGGACATCAACGTCACCGGACTCCTCCCCCCTTCCCCAAGTGCCTCCGTCTGCTAAAGAAGGGAAGGGGGGAGGAGTCCGGTGATGTCGATGTCCGTGAAATCATAAATTGAGGAAGACAGATCCTAACGATTTGATTGATCTCACTGGTCAAAGTATTCAGATAAACATCTATGTAAATCCTGGATTTGGCTATGAAAATCAACATATCTGAGGGCTTTCCTGGCTGTAAGTCAGTTTGACGATGAACTGACATTGATTGGTTATCCAGCAATCAAGAAACATTTATGATGAGGGCACTTTTTTTCCAAAGAGCTGACACTTTGCTGTCTCAGCAAGTGATGGATGTCTCTGGCTCTCCATCAGTCCCCCTGATGCACAACGGTGCTATTTAAATAGACTGTAGGGTGACGCCGCAGCCCCGCCCCGCTGAGGAAGTTCTGATTGAATGTAACACGTATGGGGGAGGAGCTACGCATGACGTCAGCTAAAAGTAGTTGGATCTGTATGTGCATTATAACTCATCAAAATTAGTTGATTAATCGATTTAAAAAAAACGATTAATCGAACACGAAAATTTTAATCAGTAACAGCCCTAATATAGAGAGAGAGAGAGAGAGAGAGAGAGAGAGAGAGAGAGAGAGAGAGAGAGAGAGAGAGAGAGAGAGAGATAGCAGAGACCATTCATTCTGTTTTCACCTGGTGATCTGTCCAGAAACACACCTCCTGTATTAGAGTGCCCTTAGAGTGACCTTCTCATCCAATCCCTGTAAACTCTTCTCTACCTTCAACTCTCTACTTTGTCCTCCACCGCCTCCCCCCACTGATTTACTCACTGCCCAGGAAATCGCTAATCACTTAAAAAACAAGATTGATACAATCCGTGATGAAATCTCCACTCTACAGGTATCTCCCCCAGCTAAGACCCCATGTCAACAGATACAACTGACACTACCTCTATTCAAATCTACTACTCCAGACGAAGTTGCTAAACTCCTTTCTATCGCCCACCTAACTACCTGTCCCCTGGACCCTGTTCCCTCTCAAATGCTACAGTCACCCTCTGACCCCATCCTACACTCTCTAACCCACATCTTCAATCTCTCCCTCACCTCTGGCGTCTTCCCCGATGCTCTAAAACATGCACTGGTCACTCCCATACTCAAAAAACCATCCTTGGACCCTACCAATCTTAACAACCTACGCCCTATCTCCTTGCTCCCCTTTTCCTCTAAACTCCTTGAACGCCTGGTTTACAACCAACTGAGTGACCACCTCATTAAAAACAACCTTCTTGATCCCCTTCAATCTGGATTTCACCCTCAACACTCCACAGAAACTGCTCTTTTAAAACTCACAAATGACCTACTAACTGCAAAAACCAACGGACACTATTCTGTACTCCTACTTCTGGATCTTTCAGCTGCCTTTGACACGGTTGACCACCCCCTCCTCCTCAAAAAACTTCACTCCATCGGTCTCCGTGACTGTGCTCTTCAGTGGCTCTCATCCTACCTATCCCAACGCACCTTCAGTGTCACTTACAATTCTACTTCCTCCACTCCTCTTCCCTTCTCTGTCGGGGTCCCCCAAGGTTCTGTTCTTGGACCTCTTTTATTTTCAATCTACACCTCTTCCCTGGGTCAGCTGATAGCCTCTCATGGCTTTCAATATCATTTCTATGCTGATGACACACAAATCTATCTCTCCACCCCTCAACTCACTCCATCAGTCTCCTCACGCATCACTAACTTACTAACCGACATATCTGTATGGATGTCACACCACTTCCTCAAACTCAACTTGTCCAAAACCGAGCTTATAATATTTCCTCCCCCACGTGCCTCTTCCCCTGACTTCTCTGTGAAGAGCAATGGCAAAACCATCCACCCGTCCCCACATGTCAGGGTGCTAGGTGTTATCCTAGATTCTGAACTCTCCTTTCAGCCCCACATCCAATCACTTTCCAAAGCTTGCCGCCTCACCCTCCGCAACATCTCTAAACTACGTCCCTTTCTAACCAGTGAAACTACAAAGCTCCTGATTCACTCCCTGGTTATTTCTCGCCTCGACTACTGCAACTCCCTCCTCATTGGCTTACCTTTAAATAGACTATCCCCCCTTCAGTCCATCATGAATGCTGCTGCCAGACTCATCCACCTTACAAACCGATCAGTGTCTGCTACCCCTCTCTGCCAATCCCTCCATTGGCTGCCACTCGCCCAACGAATTAAATTCAAAATACTAACAATAAGTTACAAAGCCATCCACAACTGTGCCCCCAGCTACATCACTAACCTAGTCTCAAAATACCAACCTAAACGCCATCTCCGTTCCTCCCAAGATCTCCCGCTCTCTAGCTCCCTCATCACCTCCTCCCATATCCGCCTCCAGGACTTCTCCCGAGCCTCGCCCATCCTCTGGAATTCCCTACCCCAATCTGTCAGACTGTCTCCAAATTTATCCACTTTTAGGCGATCCCTGAAGACTTTCCTCTTCAGAGAAGCCTATCCTGCCTTCATCTAACAACTGCATTATTTTCTCCATTAGCTCATCCCCCACAGCTATTACCCTTTTGTATAACTTGACCCTCCCTCCTAGATTGTAAGCTCTAACGAGCAGGGCCCTCTGATTCCTCCTGTATTGAATTGTATTGTACTTGTACTGTCTGCCCTAATGTTGTTGTAAAGCGCTGCGTAAACTGTCGGCGCTATATAAATCCTGTATAGTAATAATAATAATAATAATAATACTCTGGGAGAACAGGGGGCAGCAGTATTGTCAGTCTGGGGGGAGGGAAGAAGTATTAGATGTACTAGCAAATTTAGATACATAAATGAAAGCTGATCGTTATAAGCACCCCTGCTTGTGTTAAATGGTTTGTCTCATCTCTATAATTGATACAGTCTGCTGGAGAGCTTGTGCTTTTGAAAAACAATATACTTAATGGCTGAATCTCCAGATGAAAATAGAAGAAAGAAAGTCTAAAAAAGAAAACTAATGCAGCCATCACATCTAAGAAATGGTAAGCTGCAATATAAGAAATGTTTGCTTTTGGGTTTAATAGCACTCTAATTGCAGAAGAGACATTTTTACATCTCTTCTGCAATAAATAGCTTGCCTGCTCATAATTTTGCCTTTAGTTTCGCCTTAAAAATCACAAGACTATAAATGTTTTCTAACCTTTGACATTCAAGCTAACAGGCTCAAAAAAGTAAGTAAACATAAAAAAGTTGCAAATATAACCTTTTTTTTTTAATCACTAGTAAGTATTAAAGCGGAGCTCCACTCAAAAGGGGAAACTCCACTTGTTTGCTTCCTCCCCTCCGCTGCCACATTTGCCACCTTTCGGGGGGAGCAGGTACCTATTTTTGACAGGTACTCGCCCCCACTTCCGGGAGACCTCACCACGGCAAATTCCCCCAGAAGTTCGTCCCCCTTCTCCTTCCCCTGCCGTCAAGCCATTTACAAAGCGCAGCGCACTTCGTGCATGCACAGAAGGTGACCGGCTGTAAAGCTGCAAGGCTTCGCTTTCAGTTTCCCTTACAAGGAATGGCGGCAGCAGTACCCGAGAGCCAATTGAAAAATTGGCTGGGGTGCCGACATTGTGGGATCCCAGGATGGTTAGGTGTCCTATTTTTAAAAGTCAGCAGCTACAGTATTTGTAGCTGCTGAATTTTAATTTTTTGGTGGGGGGGACTGGAGCTCTGCTTTAAATTATGTTGATTTAATACATTTTCTGAATATTGTTTAAGTTGAGTTGTGACTAGTTCTCTTTAAGCTAAGCTCCCTGAACTTTTTAGCTAAGCTCCCAAAACTGACAAATTAGATGAACGAATGTACCATCTATGTTGATTTAAAAAACAAACACAAGAGGGCGCCCCCATCTAGGTGTAGCAATTTATTAAAAAAGCATAAAAGACAATACAAATGCACTCACTAGATTAAAGTGTATCAAGGCTTGTGAGTGCATTTTTATTGTCTTTTATGCTTTTTTAATAAATTGCTACTCCTAGATTGAGGCGCCCTCTTGTGTTTGTTTTTTAAATGTGCATTAGGATCTCAAGACCTAATTTGAGAGGAGCTGCATCGATTTACCTGGTGTTCCCTACCACCTTCCTGGCCCATTTATGTGTCCCGCTCAATGGCGGTTGGGTTCCAGTCAGTGCAATAGCTTCTTCTTTATGTATGTGCGTTTAGCTACAAAATATACCCCAAGTGTGGTAGATACATTATAATGTAAACTTCTGCACAGAGAGAGAGAGAGAGAGAGACTACTTAGCTACTTAATGACTATGCTATAGTCGAACGAGGGCTACAATGCGGCTCGATAACTCTGGGAGGGCATACATTGACGTCCTCCCAGAATCTTGCTCCCACGTGCCCCCTGGGGCGTGCACCCGGGAACATACGTGACCGCCGGGATCACGGTAAATGGCCGTGGGCATTTACCACGTGATCGCCAAGTCAAATGACGGAGCGATCACTTGTAAACAAACCGATGTCACGTCCGGTTCCTCTCTTTCCTCTCTCCCCTCTCTGTACAGATCGGTACAGAGAGGGGAGAGGGGAGAGATCAGATGCTGCTGCAGCGCTGTGGGCTGGATGTGTAGTGACCACAGCACTGCCCTGTGCCCACTCCAGCCATTCAGTCAGGCATCCATCCATACTGAGCCATCCATCCATCCATACTGAGCCAGCCATCCATGCTCAGCCAGCCATCCATCCATCCATCCATACTCAGCCAGCCATCCATCCATCCATACTTAGCCAGCCATCCACCCATCCATGCTCAGCCAGCCATCCATACCCAGCCAGCCATCCATACTCAGAAATACTCATCCATGCTCAGCCATCCATCCATACTCAGCGATACTTATCCATCCATACTCAGCCAGCCATCCATACTCAGCAATACTCATCCATCCATCCATACTCAGCAATACTCCTCCATGTGCATCCATCCATCCATAATCAGCAATACTCATCCATGCTCAGCCATCCATCCATACTCAGCAATACTCATCCATCCATCCATACTCAGCCAGCCATCCATACTCAGCAATACTCATTCATGCTCATCCATCTATCCATGCTCAGCCATCCCATCCACCACCATCCATACTCAGCAATACCCAGCCATACCCATCCGTATCCAGCTGTACCCAGCCATCCCATCCGTATTCAGCCGTACCCAGCCATCCCACCTGTACCCAGCTGTACCCGTCCGTTCCTGGCCGTACCCGGCCGTACTCAGCCATACTCATTCATGCTCAGTCATCCCATCCATACTCAGCCATTCCCATTCACGGCTCATCCATCCCCATTCATGCTCATCCATGCCACATCAGTTCTCATCCATGCCACATCCATGCCACTAGAGTGCCTCACAAAAGTGTAATAGGTAGTCAAATTAGATTTGACATTTATGCCCCTAGAACGCCTGACGGTGCTCCCTGCATGTTGGGCCTCTCTATGTGGCCAGGCCGTGTAAAAGTCTCACATATGTGGTATCGCCATACTTGGGAGGAGTAGAAGAATCTATTTTGGGGTGTAATTTTTGGTATGTATATGCTAGGTGTTAGAAATATTGTATAAATGGACAACTTTGTGTAAAAAAAATGCGTTTTCATTTTCTTTACACATTTTCAAGAAACTTGTAGAAAAAATTGACATGTTCAAAAGACTCACTATGCCTCATAGATTATACGTTGGGTTGTTTTCTTTCCAAAATGGGGTCATTTTTGGGACGTTTCCATTCAAAAGTGTAAGAGGTAGTCAAGAAATTATATGTATAATTTATGCTCCAAGAACGCCTGACGGTGCTCCCTGCATGTTGCGCCTCTGTATGTGGCCAGGCTGTGTAAAAGTCTCACACATGTGGTATCGCCGTACTCAGGAGAAGGAATAGAATGTGTTTGGGGGGGTAATTTGTGCTATGCATATGCTGTGTGTGAGAAATAACCAGCTAATATAACAATTTTGTGAAAAAAAAAAAGGAAAAAAAAAATCTTGATTTTGCAAAGAATTGTGGGAAAAAATACAACTTCAAAAAACTCACTATGCATCTTTCTAAATACCTTGGAATGCCTACTTTCCAAAAAGGGGTAATTTGGGGAGTATTTGTACTTTCCTGGCTTGTTAGGGTCTCAAGAAATGAGATAGGCTGTCAGTACTTCAGGTGTGATCAATTTTCAGAGATTGGCACCATAGCTTGTGGACTCTATAACTTTCACAAAGACAAAATAATATACACCGATTTGGGTTATTTTTACCAAAGAAAGGTAGCAGTATAAATTTTGGGCAAAATTTATGAAGAAAAAAGACTAATTAGCAAAATTTTATAACAAAAACTAAGAAAAATGCAATTTTTTTTACAGAATTTTCAGTCTTTTTTCCTTTATAGCGCAAAAAATAAAAAAACCCAGAGGTGATTAAATACCACCAAAAGAAAGCTTTATTTGTGTGAAAAAAAGGACAAAAATTTCATATAGGTACAGTGTTGCATGACTGAGTAATTGTCATTCAAAGTGTGAGAGCACTGAAAGCTGAAAATTGGTCTGGTTAGGAAGGGGGTTTAAGTGCCCAGTGGTCAAATGGTTAAAGAAATGCAGCTTGACCTGGCTTTTCAAATCTTTTTCTAATAAAATGGAGATTGTTAAGCACAACCTAATATATTTGGCTGGCACATTAATAGATGTGCAGTATCCAACAGTTTAGTATCTCCATAAAAATAATGTATAAAAAGTGTTATAACAAAAAAAGAGGATACATGAAGTGGAAATATCATCTTGTCCAAACTGCTATTTCTCCAAGATGTCTGATGAAATACAAGTCATTTAAAAAGCTGGTATTCAAAGATGGTTGTCACTTTAGATAGGGGCTGGCACGGCTCACCTAGACATGTGACACTGTGGTGGAAGTTAGGTCTGCTGCAATATTGAGAGCAGTGGAGATCAGGCTGACAAAGACTGCAAGGCCGACTTGCCTCAAGCACTTAGAGAATGAATTCATCATGCAAGAGAATTTTCCTCTCTATTTTTACTACTTTCTGAAAATTAGATTCTATTTCTGTTTTGTAAAAGATGTTATAAAAATTAAATATGATCCTGAATCTGTATTTAAGCAAATGCAGGCAGTAAATTCTACTTGTTTTCTCTAGCTTAGTATACATTTTTTTAAAGAGAAATAAGTAGTAAGTTACATTTGTGAAAAATAATCAATTTGTGCTATTTGCATTTCTTTGTTTTCCATTTCATTTTCTGTGAGAAAAGTAAACGGCTAAAATTGAATAAATGAGTGTAACAGAACAAAGAAAGGAATTTGGGTATATTCTCATGCTGGAAAGCATGAAGCAAAAATTCCTGAAAAAAAATGGGATTTTAAAGGCACTTCAAAACAACAAAAAATATATTATATACATATATATTATATTGTATGTATGTATGTATATATGTATGTATGTATATATATATATATATATATATATATATATATATACACACACAGTATATGTCAACAAAAAGCAAATACATGGTACAAGAGCTACTGGAACACCAACTATGAAAGATGTGATGATACAATGTGTCTTGGAGGAATGATCACCTCTTTCACAGTTGGTATACCAGCAGCTTTTGTACCATGTATTCGTTTTTATTTGATGATGTACTAATAAATATTGTTTTAATGGACTTTACTTTCTATATATTTTGTTATTAAAGTTCCTCTAAAATTAAATTTTTGGGGAATTTTTGTTTCATGCATTGAAGTCTAGGGATGTAGCACCGAGCAGAGTCTAGTCACTATTATCTAATGTATTCTCATATTGAAGAACACAAGTGTCCCTAAATCCATGGTATATAAACAGAAGGTCTTTAATACATCCACTACCAATATCCCAGAAGCATGTTGCTACAAAAGAGGTTAAGAATACTCATGTCCTCCTGCAATTAAAGGAAATAAAGGTCTCTTATACTTATAGGACCTTAGGCTGATATGCTTATTGTTACATTAATCTGGAACAGAAATATTTGATTAGATTAGACTGAACTTGAAGAATGGATTGATCGATGGATGGATGGATGGATGGATGGATAGATAGATAGATAGATAGATCCACCCTCAGCCCCCCCAATACTTACCCAAGCCCGATCTTGATCCAGCAATGTGCAGGAGACCCGAGGCTCTCGCGGGTCTCTCCCTCCTGATTGGCTGAGATGCAGCAGTAGGAGCCAATGGCTGCCACTGCTGTCAATCTCAGCCAGTAAGGTGGGAGAGGGGGGCAGGGCTGAGCTGTGCTCTGTGTCTTATGGATGCAGACAGCCAGCTCGGTAGCGAGCACACATGAGTGTCCCCACAGCAAGCGGGGGACCCAAGAAAAGAGAAGGATTGGGGCTGTTTTGTGCAAAACCACTGCACAGAGCAGGTAAGTATGTTATTTTTTAAATAAAATGTTTTAATATTTTCCTTTACAAATACTTTAATACATCAATCAGAGTTCCCTAAGAAAGATTTAAAGACAACTAACAGGTAACTGCACAGGATATAAAATGTACAACTACTTATTGGCTCCTGTATTGGACTGAGGGACCTTGAGCCTCTAGCAAGAAAATGTTATATTGCTATTATTTTGATTATACTGGATTTATATAGTGCCAACAGTTTGCGCAGTACTTTACAAAATGAAGGAAGACAGTACAGTTACAATCCAATTCAATACAAAAGGAATCAGAGGGCCCTTCTTGTTAGAGCTTACAATCCAAAACCATATCCCTTTTTAATAAATAGATGAATGGGGCTGTCAAATATTATTATGTGAGAAGTTAGGGACTGTCGGCTCAGATTTTGCATCAGGACTATGGGGTTGATTTACTAAAGCTGGAAAGTGCAAAATCTGGTGCAGCTCCGCATAGAAACCAATCAGCTTCCAGTTTTTATTTTTGTTAACGCTTAATTGAACAAGCTGAAGTTAGAAGCTGATTGGCTACCATGCACAGCTGCACCAGATTTTCTACTCTCCAGTTTTAATAAATCAACCCCTCTGTGTCTTTAAATTAGGAGTGTGATGATTGGGATATATATATATATATATATATATATATATATATATATATATATATATAAATATATCCCAATCTCTATATACATATTTTAGCTATATAGCTAGATATATCTATATATATATGTAAATCTATATATCTATCTATATAGATAGATATATAGATATGTATCTATATATCTATAGATATATATAGATATATATAAATCTATATATATGTGATAGATAGATAGATAGATAGATAGATAGATAGATAGATAGATAGATAGATAGATAGATAGATAGATAGATAGATAGATAGATAGATAGATAGATAGAAATTATGCCATGCAAGCTAAACAAAAGAATATCATGAACATACATACTTAGTACTAGAAATGAAGTGGACTGAAAAACTATTTGGAAAACCCTAAATAAGTTAAATTGCATATCTAATGCTCAATAGATCATTGTGCATTCCAATCCTCTTTGTGTCTTTCACAGTTGAATAAGAACATTAGCCCGAATGAAGTGCATCTCTTAAGCCACACAGCAAGTAACTACAGCACAAAAACAGTCTTATTTCTTCCACCAGCGATGACAACAATACCAAAAAACATGCTTGATTGCATACAAAATACGCATGCAATCTTCACTAAAAAATTGCAAAAGGAAAAAAAAATATAAAGCAAGCACACATATCAAGTATAGAATGTATGAAAAAGTCCATGTCCTAAATTCCAAGGCAGAACAGAAAGTAGGAGAGGCCTGTTTGTGGCAGATCTATCTTTTCAGGAGGCCTGTAACTTGTTAAATCAGTAAGAATACCTGTCACAGATATCCAGCTACACCATTTGGCTGATGTCAAACCTAAATAAACCAGATCAGAAAACCGGCAAGTGGCAGAAACGTAAATTAAATAGGAGAGGATCTGTCTAACTGTAACTCGCATGGCTTGCTTGCTGATTTTTTTTCTTTTTATTTTGGAGGAGGGAAATAGTGGCAATCACCGCAGTCATTTGTAGTACTAATGTCCAATTCAGCCTCCTTTCATTCTCCTTATTTAGTTGGTCAGAATGGTTTCATAGTCGACACGGGGAAGCTGTGCTGTTTAGCAGGCTGTTTAATGGGAAAGTGGCAGTCTTATTTCTTTTCTAGATTTGGTTTGTCACTAGGTCTCCATTACATGCCACTCAGCTTTGATGTCTTTGGACAGGACTGATCAAAAGATGTCATTTGACCTACACAGCATGGCAGAAACTTGGAGAAGCCTCATAAAGGGACACTTTGGCTGTAAATAAAATGACATTATTATTTCCTCTGTCCTATCATGTAGAAAAGCCAATTATGGTAATGCACTGCATGTCAATGGGAATATAGCAATCTTTTTTGGAGCAGGCAATGCACGCATCACTGTTGCAACTCTCCTTCTTGTGAAACTGTGCCCATTGGAAACAAGGTGATAGATGCCTTCAAACTGTTAATAAATTCCGAGACATCCATAAAACGAGCAAGTCAGCAAAACAATTGAAAGTATAAAATGCAAACTGTTAAGTTTCCAAATTATCTAGTAATTTCATCTTGAGTTATTTATATTCCATCACTCCAAGCTTGCATCACATTCCAGCGTTTGACTGGCAAGAAAGGCAATTTATGACACTACTAAACCTTTAGTGCCTACTAATACCTAACGAAAAAAACTGACTTTAAAGCAGGAAGAGATCCTGACCTTGCTGCTATGCAGTATTCTGGTTTAAGTGGGGTTTTTTTTGTTTTGTTTTTTTGGGCTTTTGAAATTTAGCTCTAGAAGAGATTAGTGCTTGCCTAGTTTTTTTTTCATTAGTATTATTATTTTTTTTAGAAATGCAAGAAGTAAATTAAAACATGCAGTGGTTTTCAAGGGAAAATATCAAAAGTAAAGGCTTAGAAAGGGCTTTATCCTTTGACTGTAGCAGTTACCCTGTGAATCCTGGGCCCCATGGTTCATGGATGTTAGTGTGAAAATAAACTGGTTCAATTCTCTGGTCTTGGCATGCACCCATGGGATCTACAATATGGCCACTGTCACTTGAGCATATATACTACTTCAGAGTCTAGTATTTTTATCCTGGTGACAGACTCAATTTATAGGAGTTGTGAAGGCAGATGGATTTTTATCTTAATGCATTCTATGCATTAAGATAAAAAGCCTTCTGTGTAGCAGCCTCCCCAGCAACCCCTAATACTTACCTGAGCCCATCTCTGTCCAACGATGTCCACGAATCCCTTGGCCGTCCGGGACTCTTCCTTCTGATTGGCTGAGACACAGCAGTGGCACCATTGGCTCCCTCGGCTGTCAATCAAAGTCAGTTAGCCAATCAGGAGTGTCTGAATGGACACACTGAGCTGCAGCTCGGCTCAGGTGCCCCCATGCTGTGGGGGGCACTCGACAGGAAGGAGGGGCCAGGAGCAGCAAAGAGAGACCCGAGAAGAGGAGGATCTGGGCTACTCTGTGCAAAACCAACTGCACAGAGGTGGCAAGTATCACATTTGTTCTTTAAAGAAAAAAAAAGTTGACAGCAATGTTTTAATGTGATTTAAATTGTACGTAAAGCCATTTTTTTTGCTTTGTTTTAGATGTTTGTGTCCCTTTCTATTTTGTACTTGTGACCACTGTCTCTAGTAAAGAAAGATAATCAAAACTTCAGAATTTTGGAGTGGTCACAAGAGCAGGAGGTGAGGGAAAATCAAACTTTCTGAGAGGGGGATTTTCCTTGCTTTGGAAAGATCTCTTTTTCACTTCTGGTAGTGTATCTGGGACAAAAAGTAAAGTAAGATCTCCCTGACAGTACACATACAACAAACAATAAACTGAGAGGTTTTGAACCCCGAGTGACGTGAGAAAAAGTCTTCCCAAAGTGAAATTAAATCTCTACACAGACCTCTGTAAAATGTTGGATCAGCTATCTCTTTTTGCCCTGTTACATTGGTAATCAGAAAAAAAGGAGCATAAATCTTCCCAATGGGACACAGAAAGAAAAAAAAGTACTTAGGTTCTAACCCTACCCAATCCAAAATCCCAAAAAAGGTTTTGGCTATAGACACACATTACACACTATTGTCTATAAGGGCCCAAAGCAGAACAGGACTATAAATATCTTTTTAGGGTACAGTGAGAAGCATGAAGGTCAAATATGAAATGAAGTCCAGAAGCTGGCATTCACCAAGTCTAGTCTGTGTGTACGTAAAGCTGAACCCCAGACAGACATAAATATGTTTTAATGCAGTTAATGTAAGTGCCTGAAATTGACTTGGTTATTAGAGTCTTGCAATCTTCCATACAACAGCACCAAGACTGGGAAAGAAAGGGGCAGAACTGAGAGCCAATCAGATGTGTCGCATGCAAATGTGTTGGAAAGCAAGGTGCTAATAGGAGGAGTGAGTAAAGGCATGACCTCAACAGTCAGCTGCTGCTCTATAACTGTTCAGTCAGCAGGCTTGGGGCAAAGAGAAAACACCAATATATTCCTTAGTTAAAAGGGATATCTTTCACCTGTCTGTGCTGTCTTAGGAACAGATGGACAGAAATACAAATACTTTGGCAGGTTAAACCTGCCCGGAGTTTAGGTTTAAACTTTAAAAAGTTTTTTTTCATTATTATTACTTATTTATTTTTAATATTAGTTTTTTAGTCACCTAGCTTATTAACAAAGGGACATCCACTCACACTATTGATTAATCAAATGCAACAAATGAGCATTTATCACAGAAACCAAAAAGTAGGATAACTACTTTCCCCACCTTTTTCCTCCATATATTATAAAGAAATGAATATGCTGGGGTTGTTTTTCTAAAGGAATAGAGACCGTTCACTTTGGAAAGTATGTGTTCTTCTTAAAATGCATGTTTCATATAGCTTAGTGAATAAGGTGAAACTGTGTTCAAATTATACATCCATTCACATGCAAGCAAACATGCATTTTTTTAAGTTTTCTTCGCTTGATTGAGTATTCAAAGTGAGTGCAGTTTGAATTAATTTATAAAGCTAAGTGTATATACACTTTCCAAAGTAAACCACTTACCACTTGCTACATGAACAGTCTATACATGGTAGCAGTACGGGGCTGAGCACACATACTACTGTTGAGTGAAATGTTTAAAATACATCTGCACAAGATCAAAAAGTGTGGATCACAAAAAATTACCATGGTGAAGCAGGAAGTCATCATTGGAAAACATCATGGGTACCATAAATTGATTCCTGGACTTCTGCCTAAGAAGCCTGTAGTAAAACTTCCAAAACAATACAGAGAAACGGAACCTAGCCTATAGTATTTTCCTTTTTATGTCCAATATTAAATCTACTTAGAAAAATGCATCCCGTATTATTATTTTCATATAACAAGCTTCTTCAATCCAACGTAAAAGTGTCAACAAAAAATATTTAGTCCTTTTCATTAATTTGCAAATGAGATATACATGAATGGCTGGAGTGAATGTCACATAAAATGTACATTTCCTGTTAAAGTGCAATATAAAATATTTTATGCCCCAAAATTAAAAGGAAGGTAATATTTATGTCTCATGAAGAGTTAGCACTTGACATAGATTTTGTGCATATATTCATGCTTTCACAAAGACTTTTTTTTTTCCTAGCTTCTAGGTCTTGTTCTAAAATATTAAGAATAATGATTCTAGACATATATATAAAGCCCAGCACTTATAGCCTGGAGTATAATTTTTCTATTCCAACAGCTTGGAGCTCTGTTTCAGGGCTCTAGCTTAACTCAATCAACTTGGACTCTGCCTATTTATTTTATACAGACCCTGCAGGTAATGTAGAATATGTACTTGGATGGACACAGACCACAAAAACAGAAAAACCTCTTGAAATCTGAAACAGATAAAACTAGTGCTACCCAATTGCATATAGATTGTCTTAAAGATAAATAAAATGTGCAACATTATATATTATTGAATGTAATAAAAAAATTCAACATGTTACTGTCAACTGAACATATATTGTTGCAGATTTTTATTTACTGTGAAGAATTTGATTTAGGGAACTTTTATACAATGCAGTTTTTTTATACATATAGTTTTTAAATTTTGTAAAAGTATAAAAAAAGTTGTATATATTAGTTTTGTAGAAAGCAAAATAGATAAGTTGTTCCCAGTGGGTGTGTTGAGAGAGCTAGGATGCAAAAGAATATCTTAATTTGTTATGTAAATTATTATTATTATACGCGATTTATATAGCGCTAACAGTTTACGCAGCACTTTACAATGTAGAGGGGGGACAGCACAATTACAGTATAGTTCAATACAGAAGGGACAGGAGGGCCCTGCTTGTGGAGCTTACATTCTAAAGGGAGGGGGTGGTGGTACAAAAGGTAATAGCTATGGGGAATGATTTGATGGGGGTGGCTCGGGACAGTTGTTATGTAGGTGTGGGATAGGCTTCCCTGAATAAATGAGATTTCAGGGATCTCCAAAAGGTGGACAGGTTAGGGGCTGATCGAACATACCGGGGCAGGGAGTTCCAGAGGATGGGAGAGGCTCTGGAGATATTGCCCTTTTGGGCAATATCAGTGACTCACTGATATCTATCAGTCGTACTGAGTAAGGTGCCCATCATCCAATGACTGCCATTTTTACAAGTTTACTTGACATTCGGGGTATTTATAGTGTCATAAAACTACAGCAAGTAAACTAAAAAGAAATCTGATGAAAAATCTGGTGGTTGGTTAAAAATTTTCATCCAGTTAACTATTGTTCAATCAAACCACAGTAGCTATAAGAAGCATGGCTCACAAGCTTTTATAGTTACTGTAAAAGAATACTTGCATAATGCAACTGTGGTCTATTTTTACTTTCTGATTGTCTATGGACACTTAATGATACTACTCTCAGAATAAAAAAAAAAAAAGTCGAAGTAACGATCTGATCGTTTTAAAAATCCTAAATTTGATAATCCATACTTGCCTATAGAATTGATACTGAATTCAGAAAACATTCACTATCAGAAGGGAGAATGTGTTTGTCTAACCTAGAATTCCCACGAAGCCAAAAAATAGACAAAATGTCAGATGCAAACCATTGTACAATTTTATAAAACAACGCAAAACATCAGTTTATTTTATCATATTATAAATTTTAGATCAAAACAGATAGTTCATAAAATTAAATATTGCATACATCTTGAATTATAATAACAAAAGAATTCACGCTCAAAGGCACAACTAAACATACAGTTGCTAGCACACCAATAGATATAAATTGGCAATTAAACTAGTGGAAGAAGCAAAGTGGCTAAGTGGTTAGTACTTCCAGCCAGGAAAGCACTAAGGTTGTCAGTTTGAATCCCAACTACAGTAGTACCTGGCTGGAGTTTGCATGTTCTTCCTGTGCCTGCGTGGGTTTCCTCCCACACTCCAACAACATGCTGGTAGGTTAACTGGCTTCTGTCTAAATTGGCCCTAGTATGTATATGAACAAATGTGAGTTAGAGACCTTAGATTGTAAGCGCCTTGAGGGCAGGGACTAATGTGAATGTATAGTATATGCAAAGCATTGCATAAATTGACTATGCTATATAAGTGCCTGTAATAAATAAAAATTAATAAAATTTACTAGTTCATAGCAAAAGTTATCAGACACAATAGACATATGTGAAGAGAACCCCATTTTAAGCTGTGCTACCTTTGTTACTGGGATAAACAAAGTGCTACCAAACTGCATAAGGGCTTTAAGAATTCTTAACTGAATATGGACAAGGCAATTAAAAAGGGTGCAATATTTTCCACAAAGTATTATCTAATAGGTTATATACAGTAATATGAATTAGCAACAATAATGGTAGATATAAATAGGGACCGATGTGAATGTACCTTAAATAATAATAATAATAATAGACGTGATCTTTTCTGCTACTTTGTGATTGCAAGTTCTTAGCACAACTGAATTCAAGCGGTGTCCCTGTGGTAGATGGGGAATTTTAGGGTTCAGAGTGACCCAAAGACTGCTACTTCCTAGATCATGCTGAAACATGTAGTTTATATATATAACTTTTTTTTTTAATCTTTTTTTATAAATCAATTCAGCACATCAGACACTATTAAGTGCAATTTAGGATTATTAACTTTATATAATTAAAGCAGAGAACAAGCAAGCTAAAACAGAAACCAATGCAGCTTGTTAGCAGCATAAAAAAATGATTTCCATTGTATTTCAATCAGACATAATAAAAAATACACCAACCTTACAAAACATGCCACATAAATGCGTAATAAATTATGATTCTTTTAAATATCCTTCATAGACAATAGCACTTAAGAAGGTAGATTGAAAAGATGCTGTCTTTAACCAATCTTTGATATATAATCTACTACGTCATTTCATTTAGAAAAACCCTAAGGTCATGTAACACACTTTCTCTGTCATTTGTAAGTACATTAACTCGGTGGCCATGCGACAGTGAAATTATTATAATGGGCTGCTAAAATGGGTCAGGCACATACTGCATTTTATCTCAGCTTCAAACAACAGAGAGAATACAGTCCAAATCAAACATGACAGCATTATCATCCCCGCTGCATGCCTCACTTTCCCAAAGCATTTCCAGTCAACAGGAGGAAAGAAGATATGCAATATTTTTCAGTTTCATTTTTTTTTAATTATGTCCTCAAGAAAATCATTACATTGAACCAGAAAAAAGCATTATTTTTATGGTCTTTTCCACACTCTTCTGAGGAGATGCAGCGTTTTAGAACGTAACCCTCCCAGGCAAACAATCATTAAGTAATGAGCATAGGACTATGTGATCTGTTTACAAAAGGCATTTGCACCATTTACCTAACGCTAAGTTTCTAGTATTTATTTTTTGATAGGTTTCGCTGATCAATAGCCCTATCTATATTTATTTATAACAATACAAAAAGCCATAGTGCACTGGATAGTGCAGAACAGCATTTAAGTCATTAACATTTTAAAAAGTGATATTACACTCACAGTAATCCCACATGCCTAGGCACATCACAGTATACAATATCTCTAAAAAATAATCATACAGGAGGCACTATACCCTTCTCTGGCCAGTTCACTCTGATGAAGGGCATCAGTAGCTGTAGGAGATCCTCACAGTACACCCAATGACAGGCCATATTGCAGATCCCATAATGCATAGCTGGCTTTCATATCTGCAGACCCCATCCCCAGGCTGGCTAGAGGAGGATAGACTGCCTTCTCTTCATAATTTTGTTAGATTTGTGGATAGTGACAGGCCTGACCCAAGTTGAATTATTGTAAGTGCAATATCACTTTTTTATCTCAGTTAAAGCTGAGTTCCACCCAAAAATGGAACTTCCACTTTAAGGGAAGGTGACCCCCTGACATGCCATATTTGGCATGTCTTTTTAGTGCGTTCCAGGTCCCACTTCCTCCTGGCGCACCCACGGCACCGGAAGTAAGATCACCTCTCCCCCCTCCCTCTCGGCAATCATCTTGGACATGTCCCAGATGATTGCCTGGCCAGTCACAGCATGTAGCGTGGCTCGCGCATGCGCAGTGCATGCCCGGCTGTGAAGACACAGCCGGGCGCCCATAGTGATAATGTCGGCACCGCAGAGAGGAGGGGGAGACGATCGGGGCTTTGTTTCCCCACATCGCTGGACGCTGGGACAGGTAAGTGTCCAACTATTCAAAGTCAGCAGCTGCAGTATTTGTAGCGGCTGACTTTTATTATTTGTTTAAGCGGAACTCCGCTTTAATTAAATATTGTTCTGTAAGACCAGCTGCTCTTTGGTGCTTTTTTTTTAATTTGCTACTTAAATGTGTTCTTGGATTTACAATGCACCAAGGATTGTCACAAACATGCTTTTACTGGCAAATGCAAAAAAGTAGTAAAAGTTATAATTTGGTTGGTTGCACTGTTCACTTACTCATTAAACTTTGTGTTGCCTGATAGTCTTGAAGTAATATTAACGGTAACATGTTTTTTTCATTACAATAACGAATATGTTATACTTACTTGCTCTGTGTAATGGAATTGCACAGAGCAACCTCGATCCTCCTCTTTTTGGGTCCCCCCGCTGGCACTCCTGGCTCCCCCTGCCTGCTGAGTGCCAAAAGCAACTTCCTATGGGGGCACTCGAGTGGGCTTGCTCTCAAGCCCAACTATTTGCGTCTAATCAGACACACAGCTCGACTTGGTCCTGCCCCTCGTTCCCTGATCACAGATTTTGATGGAGCCAATGGCTCCCGCTATACTCAGCCAAGCCTATGGGAGCTGGAAGGCAGGAAAACAGCTGCTGCAGAGTGCACAGCACTGGACCTAGATTGGGCACAGGTGAGTATTTAGGGGGTGGGGGCAGAGGGAGCTGCACTTCAAAGGTTTTTATATGCATAAAAGTGCATAGAGTGGTTAAGGTAAGAAAAAACTCTTACCTTTACAACCACTTTAAGATACCACTTGGAGAGCAGTAAGTTTGATCATTGAGTCAAATGTATGCACATTTGTTTGTTCATACCCAACAGGAATTCACTTTAGAAAACTGCTAGAATATTATTAGCATCTATGGGCAACAAATACATACATTGTTATCTATATTGCATACTATTCTATGGAGTTAATTTACTAATTCAGTTCCCAACCGCTTTTATTTAAAAACCTCCAAAGAAGATCTTTAAGACACACCTTAACACCATTTCATAGACTCTAAAAAAAATAACCAGCACATTGGAACCATAATAAATTGTTAGTGTCTCAGACTACTACTTAGTACCCTCATAAGAAGTTTTTGATACCTTCTATTTAGAGATGCCAAAAACAATAGCAAACTGACAGTTGGGAGTCACCGAAAATGCTACCCTGTCATTTTGGGCCACAAAATAAAATGAGTTGTTATAGCTTTTATAGTAATTTTGCAATGTCACTGTATGTTACAATGTCACCATACGTTTTAGACTCAGAAGTAAGCTAAATTAAAAAAAAATAGTCTGAGAGTAAAATCAGCTTGAGGTCACTTTAAAAATGGCACACACATAACAATTGGATTGTACAATCTCCTTTAGATCTAACAAAGATGTAATGCAAGGGCCTGCCTTGTTTAATACAAATTTAATACAAATTGAAGGATAGTTTAGGTAGGCCTTTACATAACATTGATTTGGTAAATGTAAAGCATATGGTATACAGATTGTTTATTTAAAGTGTTAGGTGTGTGGCCAGCTTAAGATACACTATCTTGCCAATAGTATTGGGCCACCCCTCCAAATAATTTGGTGGAGGGGGGATTATGGCGTGGCATTGTTTTTTAGGGGTTAGGCTTGGCCGCTTAACTCCAGTAAAGGGAATTTTTAAGGAGTTAGCATACCAAGACATTTCGGACATGCTCCCAACTTTGTGGGAACAGTTTGGGGATGGCCCCTTGCTGTTCCAAAATGACTGCCCATCAGTGCACAAAGAAAGGTCCATAGAGATATGCATGAGCGAGTTTGGGGTGGAGGAACTTGACTGGCTTGCACAGAGTCCTGACCTCAACCCGATAGAACACCTTTGGGGTGAATTAGAGTGGAGAAAGAGCTAGGCCTTCTCTTCCAACATCAGTGTCTGACCTCACAAGTGCACTTCTGGAAGAATGGTCAAACATTCCCATAGACATACTCCTAAACCTTGTGGACAGCCTTCCCAGAAGAATTGAAGCTGTTATAGCTGCAAAGGGTGGGCCAACTCAATATTGAACCCTACGGACAATGGGATGCCATTAAAATTCATGTGCTTGTAAAGGCAGGCGTTCCACATTTATAATGGCTTCTCTGGAGCAATGTGACCTATTAGTAAGTGCAAGTGTACGCTACACCATTGATCCAGTTCATAATTCAAGCGGTGCTATCAAAAGGGCTTTACAATCTGAAGTTAGAATAGAAACACACATTTTCACAAATTTGCTGTGTACTAGCCCTAATTTATATAATTGTCACAGCATAATCAAGTCAACTAAAGAGTTAACTTTATCCAAATCCATTATCCAATCATGTCTTTTTTTTAAATTATCCTTGCATGTGAGTATTTTTGCACAAATTTTTGCAGAATACACTATAAGTAAAGGAAAATTCCCTTGCAAAGGATTTGCCAACAGTAAATCAACCCCTAATTATTGACTCACCAAATCCATAAGTGTACATTTTATTTGATGTGTTAGAAGTTCTGGTAACAAGTTTTGTATCATAGCAGTCATTTAAAATGTAAATTAACAAATATTAATGCCTGCTGTTTTTTAATCAATGAATAAGACCTCTGAAACCTCTAAATCTACATGGTACAATAGAAGTGTTATGTATGCATTAAAAGGAATCTGTCGCCAAAAATAGCAGTTGGACATGCAGCAGTTAACTAATTAGATAAAAACAAATTCATGCTAACTCTGTTTAAATTTAATGTGTAATACATCATTTATTTTTGAGTGCAGCCATGATTAATTATTCTCTGTGTTATTAAGCGTTCTTAAGCCCAAAACCAAAAATGTAATACATTGCAGCTTATCAATCATTTGGTGTAGTGGCTACATTAGTTTTCTTTTTGTTTTTGGCTTTTTTCTCTCTGTTTTCACCTGGTAATCTGGCTAGTAACACACCTAACACACTGTATTGAAGTATCCCCACTCTGGATCAATAAGCACATGGGGCACCTTTGGACAGCAGCATTGTCAGTCTGGGGGGGAGGGAAGTGTTCGATGTACCAGCAGATTTAGATATACTAACAAACTGAAGCCAAATTTCACCTCACATTTTCTAAGTAGTTACTGAAAACAGTATTTTTTTTTCTTTTAGGATAAAGTTTTGACATAAATAAATAAAAGGTGATCATTGTAAGCACCCCTAGTGTTAAATTGTTTGTCTCATCTCAGCAACTAATACATTCTGCTGGAGAGCTTACTAGCCAGATCACTGGATGAAAACAGAAGTAAGAAAGATTAAAAAAGAAAATTAATGTGGCAATCACATTTAAAGCCGCGTACACACGAACGGAATGTCCGACAGAAAAAGTCAGACGAAAGCTTTTCATCGTCTATTCCGATCGTGTGTATGCCTCATCGGACTTTTTTTTTCGAAAATTCTGACGGACCTAGAAATGGAACATGTTCTAAATATTTCCGACGGAACCAATTCCTATCGGGAAAACCGCTCGTCTGTATGCTGTTCCGAGGTACAGAAAAAGACACATGCTCTGAAGCAAGTACGGGACGGAAGCAATTGGCTACTGGCTATTAAACTTCTTTTTTCTAGTCCCATCGTAAGTGTTGTACGTCACCGTGTTCTTGACGCCGGAATTTGGTCGAACTTTGGTTTGACCGTGTGTAGGCAAGACCGCTTGAATGTAACAAAATATAGTGTAGCGCTATGTGTATATGTAAACAGTGAGTACGTATTTCCTATTGCAGGAAAAAACAATATTAAAATACTAGGTGATACGAATTGACATTAGGAAATAACTATAGTGAATAAATGATGTAAATCAATAATATAAAGTTAAACAATAAATCCAAAAAAACATATATGTGGCAAATCAAATAATATAGTCCATAAAAAATTATATTGGTGATGAACAGTGGAATGGAAAACCACCACCAAAAAAATCATAAGAGTAAAGTGCTTAAATAATAAAAAAGTCCCAAATTTTCCTCATAAATAGAATAATTCACTTCTGTCAGATAAATAGGTGAAAAATCACAGATGGGTGGAAGATCTAAATAAGTGGCAGGACCATCACCGGAGCATCAAAAAGAGGCTTACCAGAATTAAATGACTTGAAAAGACATACGTCTTACAAGTCTAAGAAAGCTTAGTGACCACCAGGTCTGGCGAGATGAATCGTCAAATTATCCTCAGCTTCCAAAAAGGGGGAGGAGGGGTCCCACCACAGCTTTAATCGTCCCCAAGGTAGTCCAACAGGCCCAATGGATGTTTCAAATATCATGCGAGAAAAAAAAACTCACATGGCATGATAACGTTTAAAAACATCAATTTAATAAAATAATAAATAGAGAACACTCACATGGTAGGAAATCAAAAACAGCTCATATAAAGTCAATCGCGGTAATCTTTTTAGGATAAAGTTTTGACATAAATAAATAAAAGGTGATCATTGTAAGCACCCCTAGTGTTAAATTGTTTGTCTCATCTCAGCAACTAATACATTCTGCTGGAGAGCTTACTAGCCAGATCACTGGATGAAAACAGAAGTAAGAAAGATTAAAAAAGAAAATTAATGTGGCAAACACATTTAAAGCCGCGTACACACGAACGGAATGTCCGACAGAAAAAGTCAGACAAAAGCTTTTCATCGTCTATTCCGATCGTGTGTATGCCTCATCTGACTTTTTTTTTCGAAAATTCTGACGGACCTAGAAATGGAACATGTTCTAAATATTTCCGACGGAACCAATTCCTATCGGGAAAACCGCTCGTCTGTATGCTGTTCCGAGGTACAGAAAAAGACACATGCTCTGAAGCAAGTACGGGACGGAAGCAATTGGCTACTGGCTATTGAACTTCTTTTTTCTAGTCCCATCGTAAGTGTTGTACGTCACCGTGTTCTTGATGCCGGACTTTGGTCGAACTTTGGTTTGACCGTGTGTAGGCAAGACCGCTTGAATGGAATTCCGTCGGAGTTCTGTCAGAGAAACCTTCGGAGTTTATTCTGACGGCAAAACCGGTCGTGTGTACGCGGCATAAGAAATGGTAAGCTGCAATATAATCAATATTTTCTTTTGGATTTACTACCGCTTTAAGGTATCCCCGGGCTCTGATTCCTAAATGCCTGTGTGTACTTTTCTTAAACATTCTTAAAATATTTTAACTGTTTATTTCCACGCTTTAATACAGGGATAGGCAACCATGGAGGGCTGGAAATCTGAACAATGTGGAAGAGAACATAGATCACCAGGGTGAAGTGCACTTTTTTTTTTAAGGAGATAACCTAGCAAGGCCCCGTTAATTAGTAATAAAAGTAAGGTAGGGGTTATTAGTAAGTAACCCAGAGTGCAGGGGTCAAGAGTACATAACACAGAGTTTAGTAGCATGCAACACATAGTGCAGGCACCAGAAGTAGGGAATGAAGAGTTCAAGGGTCAATATGATGTAAGAGAGTGCAGCGGACAAGCGTAAGTAATGCAGATGCCAGTAGTATGCAAAGCACAGTGCAGCCAGGAGTAAGTAACACAGAGTGCAGGGGTCAGTACCATGCAATGCAGATTTCAGAGGCCAAAAGTAAGTAATGCAGAGTGCAGGGGTCAGTTGAATGTACAACTTCACACAGTGCAGAGGTCAAGTAATGCAGAATGCATTCTGTTATTGCGTTTTACTGCTGTTTATTGCATTTTAAGAGCTTCCTGATTGTATCTATAGCCCCAGACATTTCCTGCTCTCAGGCAGCTGCCACTATTTGCCACTATAATGCAAGTTCTATTTGGGAAAATTTGGGAGGGGGAGTGCCAAGAGTGGTGATTTAGGGGGATTTGTGTTGGGGGGGGGAGAATATCCATTCTAGCAGGGGGGATTTGTGCAGAAGGGAGAATTTAAAGTGGGGGGAGAAGATGTGTACTAGGAGGGGACATTTTATGGGTAGATGACTTGTGCTAGAAGGAGTGATTTTTTTTGGGGGAGGGCTAAGATTTGTGCTGGGGGGGATTTCAGCAGCGGGATGGATTTGTACTGGGTGGAGGGGAATTTATACTTAGGGGGTAAGCTTGCAGATTAGTGCTCAGTGGTTTTTTTGGAGGGGGGGCATTTTTTTTCTGACATATAATGCTCACACATCTTGGGAAGGGGGGGCAGTTTGGTATGTTTAGCCTGGGCTCTAGATTACCTTGTCCTGGTACTGAATACACATGTCTGCATTGTAGGCACCATAAAAAAGCTGATCCCTCTTAAAACGCTGTAAGCCTGGCACTGAGTACCTGTCAATTCACCCGACACCCTGAGTTTTGGATACTTAGGGCACTCATGCAGATGAATATATGTAAGCGCTGGGGCCTTTAGTTACCTGCAATTAAAGTGATAGTAAACACTGCTGGCATACTTGTACCTACGGGTAAACTTATAATAAAGCTTACCTGTAGGTACAAGGAATATCCCCTAAGCGTGTACCGTATGGGAAATATTCAGTGTTGCTCCAGCCAGTGACCTCGCCAATGCATGTGCAATGAAGGAACAACATACCCATGCCGTTCCTTCAGAGCTCTGTGCTGTGCCCATTATTGCGGCTTGGCCATGCAAGCGGCTCCAGCCCACAAACCTGGAAGGAAGATCGGGTGAAGATGGAAGCTTCTACGGCAATGACAGCACTCCGCTGGAGGGCTTTGTTTTAAAGGAGAAGTTGAGGTTTTTTTTTTAAAAAAAATCATACTTACTTAGGTACATCTGTCCCCCGCTGGCTCTAAGACTGAGAACCGAGTGATCAATGACTGCTGATCGCTTGATTTTCAGAGCTCTGTGAGCAAAGAGGTGGTGACCATTAGTCACTGGCTCTCTGCTCTGCCCCCCCACTAGAGTGCTCGGCTGCGGGAGCAGCTGGCTCAAGCTCTCTGCAGCTCGCTGAGGCTGAGACAAGTTCCGGTTCAGGGTTGTGGGCAGATCCTGACTTTATTGTTGGGATCTTGCCCAAGCCTGGACCAGCACTGTGACGTCAGCCGACAGCAGGCTTTAGCCCGCTGTCTGCTGAAAATGGATCATAGGAGTGCAGAACGAACTGCACTCCTTTGATCCACAGCAGTACAGCCAAAGGAGCTTTGGCTGTACTTCTTCTTTAAAATGGATGTAAACCCGAAAATGTTTTTTTTAATTAATGCTTGCACCTTGTACAGTATAAAATTTCATGTCAGCTGTGCCCTGTCTTGCCACAAAGAGTTAATCCAGCTCTGAACAGTCCCCCTTTTTTTTTAGTGAGATAAAAACAGAGAAATAGGAGTCTGTTTCTCCCCTTTGCTGTGAGTGACAGGTGATTTACATATCTCATGCACCAGCCTGAGAGAGGCATTCTGTGTACTTCAGATTCCTTTCCTCCTTTCTTCTCCAGCTCTCACAGGATTGGCTGCTCCACACCTCAGCATGATTGGGCATGCTGAAGTCATGTGGTGACTTTTCTGGGTTTTGACTGGATGTTAGTGATCATAGCAGAAGCTCAGCATAAGAAATGCACAGGAGAAAATGCATGTTGCCAGGGCGGGGAGTCTACTGACATCCCGACTCCAACCACCAAGCTCTAGACAACAGACCCACCCACAGAATCTGCAGTTTTTTGGGTCTCATAACAGACAGAGGGGAGACAATTGACAGGTAAGGATACATGCAGGAGGCATGTATATCCTTATAGATCAGCACTATGGCAGTAGTTTAGAAAGGGTGAGAGTGGGTTTACATCCACTTTAAGGTATTTTATAATGTGCTAGAATGTGGTGCGTACTAGCACATTATGCTCTTAACTTGTGTAGCGCTGGTAGATTTGCAATCTACCGCACGTTAGATAAATTTAGTAACTTGTTCGTTAGGTAGGTTAAGTTTGCCTCTGTTCCAGCTTGGCTGACGTGTGTGTTTCCATGCTGACCGGTGGGTGTCGCTGTTATCACTGGTTAGTGTTGGAAAAGCAACGTGTTGAAGCGTATGAATGCTCTTATGTCCCGGAGACAACTCGGTGGAGGTGGTCCTCCGAGTTGCATTCTGGGCGAGGGTATTTATGGGACAGACGCCATATTTTGGGGTTCGTTTTTCAGCCACCTGCTGGCCCTCCTGGCCGACAGGTATGCGTTAAGGAGCTACCCCATGGTCCTCCGTTCCGGAGGCCCACGATACTACGGCGCAGGGGTGGGTCCAGAGGCTTGTCCAGGGCCTACCACCTCGGCCAAGGAATGGTCCTGAGCTGTCGGTCCTGTGTGGCAAAGCTGGACAACCAAGGAGATCCCAGGGGAGGACCCATCTTGGAGGGATTACGCAGTGTGCTGGTCTATAGAGGGGCCTGGTGACTCGGTTGGAGGACGTATCCGAAAGTAACTAAACAGCATAGTGTTGCCGGGTTGGCTTAAAGGTTCAGGCACTGTGACTGACATTCATTACAGAAAATCTGATACATCCTGTGGCAGAGGATCGTACGGATTTTATACCCAAGCAAGTCTGTGGCAGAGACTTTGATTCGTGCTGCATGCTGGCTGCTAGGCTGGTGAGAGAGGCCTATCCAGACAAGCAAGGAGTGTGTCCCACGAGGGGAGCGCATTCTATACAATATCTGAATTCTACCCGAACATTTGTCAAAAGAACCCTAAAGGAAGATGTTTGAGTTTCTTCTGCAGTTTCCCTTTCGTCTCTTTCCTGCTATTTCCTAAGTCAAGTGTTTAATAAAGCATTGAAAACGTACTCCAGTGTTGGTGCGTGTATCGTCCAGAGGTAAACTCAACGTAACCCTAGACCCGGTGCCGGTGAAACAGAGGGAAGCAGAGTGAAGGTAACAGATCCGCTTAAACCAGTAGCTCCATCAAGAGTTATTGCTACACTTGCAAGGGAGATTTTTTTTAATCTACTGCTGTTAGATTACTTACATTAATCTCTATCCAAACATACTTTACCAGCCTCCTTATTTAAAGCTTTTTACAGAGTATGCAAATCACATAAAGATTGCACTGCTAAACAGTTATTATTAATGTTCTATGACCAGATAAAGAAAAAAGAAGATGGATACACCACCAAAACTTTTGAGATGAATAGATAGAAAAAAATGTCACCTATTAAAACCATCCTGGCAGCAAATTGTATTTTCGATCATGCAACATAAATATACAAGCTTTAATCTGATTGGATGTGATGGGTACCACCTTATATATCAGCTCACTGATTTAAAGGCTAAGTTCACCTTTTTTTTTTTTACACCCCTGTGTACCAATATAGCATTAATGTACATCGTTTGCAGAAAAAAAAAACAGCTTTCCATTTATTCTACACAGGATTACCTCACTCTCTTCACAGCTGTTAAAAAACACTGCTCGACTACTTCTGCCTTACTTCCTGGACAGACTTTAGGTCATGACACAGGAAGGAGTCGACCAGCTGATGGTAGATGATGGAAGGTGTGTGCTAATGAGATCAGCTGGTCAACTCCTTCCTGTGTCATGACCTAAAGTCTGACCAGGAAGCAAGGCAGAAGTAATGGAGCAGTGTTTTTAAACAGCCATAAAAACAGTGAGGTAAGCGTGTGTAGAATAAATGGAAAGCGGTTTTATTTTTGCAAAAGAAGTACATTAATGCTATACTGGTACATATGGGAGCTGGAATTTATCCTTTAAAGCAAAGTTTTACTATTGTAAAAAAACATAACACTACTAATAGTTAACAAAGATGTTAGCACAGACAAAAAAAACAGTGCAGACTTTGTAAATCTCAAAAATGATAATAGATGATATGATACTTCTATAAACTAACGCTATTCTTCTCAAACATACAAAAAGTAGCATGTTCTGCCACAATATTCCTCAAACAAATACGGAAAAGAATGTTCCAGTAACAATAAAAGGGGTTTTGTAATGACATTCTCCTTCTCAATAAAAATATAAAGGAAAAAAAAAAGATTTTTCAGAACACTAGACATATGTATTATATTACTCTATTTATGTTGTGACAAGATAGGAACAGAACAGTGAAGTTGTTTCAGGGAAAGATCAAAATTGTCAGCTCCAGCTTGTACGCATCATGAACATTGGCCAGCTTGACTGACAATGGGATTTAATGTAGCCTAACGACAGTGGCCTTAAGCATAGATACCATACTATGACAACGGCAGCAAAAAGGCAAGCTAGCTGTAATGCCTCAGAACTCCTTGATTTGTTTAAAGCATTTATGTTGAAGGCTGACAGCCATGTCTTTAGCTTTAACCTTTTCAATGCTAATGGCAATTCACACTCCTTGCGATAGTTTACCAACCTATTACAGGAGGCAATAGTAATAAAATATATATATATATATATATATATATATATATAAAACGATAATAAAGATGATGATAACAATCGCAAAAGTAATTATGTGTATATCAATTTTAATATGATGCAATCATACATCAACTAATCTTATTTTTTTAACACATCTACAGCATTCCTTGCCCAATTATGTAGCAAATGATCAAAATCAAGTAGATTCTGATCATCCATTAATACCATATTTGAATATGATGTTTTTTGAATAAGATGTAGTTTATTTAACAGTCGAATACTGTATTAGCCAAACCATAACCCAAAATTTAGTGTTGTTGGGTAGATTCCAGCAATCCTAAGTTAGATTTTAACATCTTACATCAGGATATTGTATATTGCTGTCTCCAGATAACCATATCATCTAGGCACTGACAGATTGCTTGATCTACTTGATCAACATGTCAGTTGTGTAAGGCTAGCAGGACTTAATTTTATTTATTTATGTATTAATCTGTGGCAATATAAGAAAAAAAATCCAGCAAGATATGTTTTGGAATTAAGATGATAAGCAACATAACTAAGAAACAAAAGAAAACTTAAGAAAAGGTCGGTCTGTTTTGCTCTATAATCGCATTAAGAATGACAGGGTTAGATTTGACATGCATATGCAAATATGAAAATAGAAAACAGAGCTTTTCTTTCACCATAAAATCTCTGTGTCCAAACTATTTCTTGTTTTTTTGTTTCACTTTAAAGTCACTACTAACAAGAAATATTTTTAAAAAATGCAATTTAGGGGATATACCTTGGCATA
>NC_133328.1:427610370-427702870 GCF_042186555.1 Aquarana catesbeiana
TGTTCAGTTAGCAAAAGAAGTTTTCATTTTGCACGTAAGCTCTGCTCACTTCCATCATCCAGTCATGCACAAGTAAACATAGATTTTTTTCCCCATTTTCCATGTACTGTATGTGATTGGGTGTCTGCAAATTGACTCTTTACCGCATTCTCTAACCTAAGGGAAAGTTCCCTTGCAAAATAAAAATTCACTTTGCATTTGCTCTACTCATTTAATCTATCAACCCATCTGTGTAAGGTATTTGAATAACTCTATATAGGTGTCAAAGTATATTATGCCTGGTCATCCCCGGTATCTAGAACAACTGTGCTTTCTGCTTTTTCAGTGTTATCCTACAGACCTTAACCTCCCTAGCAGTATGATTATGTCAGATTTTTGCGTCTCAAAGCAGTACAATTATTTTGCATAGAAATTTGGCGTTTTATATTGTAGGCCTGTAATTCTTAGCAATAACACATTTAAATCTGTCCAAACAAGAGTCTAGTAGATATCCTGGGTATGATAAAGTTTGAAACACAAAATCATAAATTATAATATAATAAATAACTATAAATAATTATAAACAATAATAATATAATAAAAATAAAATTAATTTCCCCACAATTCACTATCACTCAATTCTGCAACTGTTCTAATTTACTATCGCTGTTTTCAAGCTGGTCTAAAACCACTTTTGACGTAAAGGGACACTTTTTGGTTGCTATGGACAATCTCAAGTTTCCAGGCAAAAAGAAGAGTATATATAATATAAAACTGCATGCAGGGCATTGGACAAAGCACTGGGGACAAAAGGGAGGTGAAATGATTTCATACAGTAATGTAATCTTTAAGATTACAGTGTACTGTATGTGTTCTCAATTTTTTTAATTTGCCGCCAGGCTCCGTCCCCGTGCGTCATGATGCTCGCAGGAATGGAGCTCGGCACACAGGACAATGGAGGAGGAGGACAGAGCCCGCAGACACAGCGGGGGCACATCGCAGGATCCTGGGGACAAGGTAAGTACACTGCACCAGGATCCTGCAATGCAATCCTGAATGTGGCTCGGGGTTACAACTAATGGTACTGAAATTTAACCCCGAGCCACACTCGGGAAAACCCGCCAGGGAGGTTAAAAAGTGTGTAAAAAGTAAATCAAATAGACCTGATGAACTAGCAATGAATAAGTCCTCCAGAGCAGTGTAGGGCTTCATACTATTATATGTATATAGTTATACCTTGACTGGCCAAAAAGTTTATCATAGACATTTTGACACAACTTATTCTATTGGATACGAACATTTATAGGTAAAGTTGATCCAGAGAATATCTGATTGCTTCTCTGGGGATCAGGAAGGATTTTTTTCCCCCTACTGTAGCAATTGGGATCATGTTTTGCTGAGGTTTTTCCCCTTTCTCTGGATCAACTGTGGATATAAGATTGTGTATATGGGATTGTATGATTTATTTTTTTTTCTTTTGTTGAACTAGATGGACTTGTTTCTTTTTTCAACCTAACTATGTAACAACCATACAAACAAAAATGCTTTCCTATTGAGAAACCTTGGAGGTTTCACATAAAGTTATGCTGAAAATATTCCAAAGTAATTTCTTTTCAGTAGAGTTGCAAGTGTTTGAAAAAAAGAAATACAATACACACAATGCATTTATCTACTTCTCATTAGTGAAATACCACATATGTGCTTTACTTACTGCCTGGCACATACATTGATCTACAATCCATGAAGTTCAAGGCCCTTTTTTCTGTAGATAGTTTTATGAGCCTATACTGTGATTTATAAGGCTTGGTGGTACCATGAACTACAGCTACAAAACACCCCAGTAAAGACTCCGTTTAGAAATAGTTTCCCCTTCCTATCCCTGATTTGGCTTTGTAAGAAAACTCCAAAAATCATAAACCTACAAGGCATGAGAAAAAAGCAAAGAATACAAGTAAAGGGCCTAATTGGAAAACATGGCAGTTATTATTTCTTTGCAAGAGATGCAAAAGGGTATTCTAATGACACAACGGATTTTTTTTTCCTTGTTTAAGATATTTGCTGCAAACATTTCCAAAGCAAGTCAATAGGAAGTTATTAACAAAAAATGGGATAACATTCATGTTATTGAAGCAGTAGTTATAATTGCAGAGCAGTTGATGGTACAAAGATGGGTTCAGAAGGGCTGGGTAGGACAAGTATGGGGCATTTTTTTCTATTTATGTGTCTGTCCCAAATGCAGAAACTGATGTCACAGATTTGCTTTGTATCCTGATAAGCATGAAAACACCTTTTAGTTGAAAATTCTGAGCTAAATTCTCATCGCCGAGTGTGTCAGACTGTCACTTTCTTTTGGTTAACAAGCTATTGCAGCAAAATCCTTTGATTCTTTTTTTGTCAGTGGTTCCACAGGCCATGGTATTTTTGTGAACACATTGGGAGAGAAAAACTCATACATATCAAGGTACAAATGCTACTTTTTGTATAATAGGACATAAATTACAAACAATTTTCCAATGTATTCCTATAAAGCGTATAAACACTTAGGTTCAATATGCTGTGTTCCCCTTTTTAAAATAAAAAGAATTATGTGGTTCAATGCAGGCTTGCAGACTGCAAATATCTATATTGTTATCATGTTAAGTGCTAGAGCAATGCCCATGAAATGCATCGGAACATATATCTGTACATACTTATATATCTAAACATGTCTGTGAATGCAACTGTTTTGGGAAACAGCTAAATCATTGAGCTTAGTTAAGCTTTAAGGGAACCCAACATAGACACTAAAAAAAAGTTTACAATCATAAAAGTCATGGTAAGACCTAATACATGTTTGGTTAGCACTTCCACCTAACAGCACTAGGGTCGTGGGTTCGAATCCCAATCACGGCACTACCTGCCTTGAGTTTGCATATTCTCCCCATGCCTGCGTGGGTTTCCTCTGGGTAGTCTGGTTTCCTCCCACACTATCAAGACATGCTGGTAGGTTAATTGTTTCATATTTAAAGCAGAGTTCCAGCCTCTAAAAAAAAGAAAAAGTCAGCAGCTACAAATAATGTAGCTGCTGATTTTTAATATAAGGACACTTCCCTGTCCAGGGATCCTGCAATGTCAGCCCCCGAAGCCAATTCCTCCATTGGCTCGGGTGCAGGCGCCGGCATTGCAACTAAGGGAAATCAGCAGTGAAGCCTTCAGGCCTCACAGCCAGTTTCTTACTGCCCATGCGTGAGTTGTGCTGTGCTTTCTGAATGGCCCTGTAATCTTCTGGGACACACACAGGTCCCAGAATGCAGCAGGGGAAGGAGGAGGGGTCAATGCAAATCCAGAGATGATGTACCTCGCCACGGTGAGATAGGACGGAAGTCCTGCTGGGGAAAAAAGGTACAAAAAAAGGGATATCCAAAAACTAGGGAGGGGGTTGCTCAATTGATTTACACCTAGTTTGATTGTAGATTGGAACTCCGCTTTAAATTGGCCCTAGGATGTGAACAGTATGTTTGAATGGGAGTTTGGGATTGTAAGCTCCTTGAGGAAAGGGACTGATGTGAATGTACAATATATATGTAAAGCACTGCGCAAATTGATGGCACTATATAAATACCATACATAAATAAATGTTTGGAGCCTAATAACCTGTATCCGAAAGTTCCAGCCCTGTTCCCTTTTTTCCTTCATTGGGCTATCTTGGATTGCTGAAAGCTGCAGCAACAAGGGATTAAGAAGTGCATGCACAATTAAGCAGGGGATGGATCCTGAGGATTCACATATAAAAGTAGATGGAACATTAGATTAAAAAAACAACAATTAGGGAACAGAGATAATGACTGACAGTAGATGTCACTTGCTTTAGCTAATTGTGCTCCTGAAAGAAAAATAGCCACAGCTTGGAGATTGTGGTACCATAAGGCAGGAAAATACTACCACCAGACCAGCACAATGCCAACACCCAGGAGAGTGTTATACCACAGAAGGCAGAGCAATGCAAAGATCCTAAAGTTAAACAGGTATATAAACAGCACTCACATATGGAGACATGGGAGTATTGATTTTATTTACCAAAATGTGATAGATTTTCCTTAAGATTTTCTCGTAATGTACCATTTGTTTATAATGTATTGGCAAATCTTGTTTATCATAGCCAATGATAACTGATATAAGTGGCCTTATTTCATAGAATGTCCCTACAGAGATTTTTGTGCCATATCACCAGGCAGGGCTGGTAGGTCTTGTCTTATTACTAGGTAGCTCACAATTATAACTAGTGATGGAACTTAATATAAAACTTAATATAGAAACTTTCTGTGTTAAAACAAAATTTTGAAAAACACTTTTATACTGTATGCTGCCCTAAACAAAACATTTCAAGAATTCTATAATAGCGTCAAGAATAAAAAAATTAAAAAAATAAAAAACACTAAAAAAACTTTCAAATAGGAGTCTTAATCAATGGCACCAACATATAGCTGTGTCAATATATATTTTGCTTTATGTGCAGACTAAAAATTTTAAAGAGGAAAAATGTTGAAGAATGATGTACAGCTATACATTTTTTTCTTCACAACCTCCCTAAAATGAAAGACAAAATTGTCAGATTATAGTACACATGGAAAGCAAAATATAATGGGGGTTGATTTACTCAAGGCTGTACATTTTGCAATAGAATTCTCGTTTAGTATTATAAATATGGTGATAATTCACTTTGCAAAGTATACCCAATCACAGGCTATGGAAATAAAACAAACGGTATTTTGGTTGCACATGATTAGATGGTGGAAGTCCGAAGAGCTTCACCTCACTTACCAAGCTAAAGGAAAATTTCCTTGCAAAGTGAACAGCCTATTTGTCTTTAGTAAATCAACCTCATTGTGTCTGTACTTATTTTTTTTTTTTTAATACTATAAATTAACAATTGACACAAGCATATTTTCTGTTTTTTCCCTTTGCTAAGTGATATCTACTTGAGTCTAATAGCCCTCTGAAAACAATACTGTCCTCTGCTGGCAGATTACAGGCTATTGTACCCAGGCTGTGGCTGCTTTAGAATGAAAATGAACAGACATTGAACACCTTCTGTTATGATGCATCTAGGTTGTATTCAACTGATTTAAACTGATGATTCAATCAGGCTTTACGGCTAACAAGAATTAAAGATATATTAAAGTGTTACTAAACCCACAACAGCAAAATCAGACTGTATATGCAGTAAAGCATGCTTGTTATACTCACTGTGGAACCTAAGGGGTTAATCCTACGCATTGTGTAAAAAGGCTGCTTAATCTTGTATGCACAGATCCTCCCCTCCCTGCACTGTCCCCCTGGACAAGTCTGGATAAGACAGAGCCTTTGAAGTCCAGCTGCACATGCTCAGTTTGGTGTGTGTTGCTAGAGAGGTTTTTTTTTTTTCTTTGGAGAGTGCATGTGATCAGCACAGGGCCAATCAGTACTGTCCAAACAGAGGGTCAGAAGCCCTGCAGCCTCATAGGACAGCTCAGTGCAATATTAAAACTCCTACAAGCTTGACCAGGAACTGATAGAAATGACAAGACTGCTATATACTGCTGATGAAAAAAGATATTTAGCAGTTTATATTTACAAAAATAATTGCATTTCCATGTTCTGTGTACTGTGGGAGACGAGATATAGTGAATGCAGGTCCTGGGTTTAATAACACTTTAAAGAGTCTAGAAGAAGCATTTTCTTTCTAATTCTGCTAAGAAGGGGGGAATTAGAATTTTTTACTAAAAAGAATTATACAGTTTGATAATCCTGACATTATTGATTCATGACCTGTGAATTTCAATGATAGATCTACTTTAATGACAGATATTTCAAACCTATCACTGTACTACCGTGGGAAGTATAATAATTAAAATGCATGTTTATGTCTGATGTTCCACCCACAATATCCCGTATCACTCTACTGAAGTGTTAAACCAGACACACTGAAAGGGACAAATGATACAATGGGAAAGTGCAGCCATTTATAAACAATGAGCCTTTCTGCTCATTTAGAACAGGTCACAAATTATATGTGATACATGCAAAATCCTTCCCAGTATACTGCATAAATTTCCTGAAGATTGTAAATCATCCCTTTGTGTGTTTTCTAAATAAAACCTCAACTACGACATTAGAAGCCTATGCCTTGAAAACCAATTACATGTTATCCATCTGCAGGTGTTACCTACCAGCAGGTAGCATAGAGTTATAAGCTGAGCTGAATTGGATCGGTTTCACTCTTATATTACCACACTTTAACACATAGCTATATACAGGCAGAGGGAACAATTTCAGGGCCTGAAATTGGAATTGCTGATTTATCCCTCCCATTTAAAACAAATGCAGCTTCATATTGTAGATAGAGAAAGAAAGTCAATGAGTTCACTCAATAGGGTGATCTTTTCAAACCTCCCATTTAGCATGCGACTCGGGAACTGAAAGTGATATGAATCAAATGGAACAGTAACTACTAAACTTTCTCTGTCTGTCTCCAACACCAGATCATCTAAGAATGTGTCATTAAATATAAACTAAAGTGTCACGTAGGCTAGAGAAAACTTTCAGAATTTATCATCTATGGATTTGTGTTATAAAGGGGTCACACACCTCTCTGCCATTACAGCGCGAGATTCGGAATGCCGAATATGCAGCGCTGTTTACTTTGGTGAAAAGCAGCAATCTGATGGGATTTGAATTGCTCACTGCCAGATACCCTGCTCTCTGTCTCCAAAACGACCCCCTCCTTCACAAAATATTAGGCTCAATTTATAACTAAGTTATAAACCATGTGGTATCTGCCATAACAATTCTGCTTTTCATTAATGACTATTACTTTTAGGTCTCTTTGACTCTGAATCCTTAATAAAAGATTATTATGGCAAATAATGATAGTTTTAACTTAGTAAATTGAGCATATTCTCTGAATCACTGGTACTAAAGTCCTCCTTAATTGGTTAGTTCACACTATAAGAAAATCGGGCGGGCCCTACCTAATAAGAAACCCCTCGATATAACGTATCTTCAGTTTAAGTTACTCCTACAGATTACGACAGCTGCAAAGCAAACCATCGCGAGGGCCTGGAAAACCCCACCCCTAACTGTCCTGGAAACAAAGAATAGAATTACCAGAGCCACGATTCACGCCAAAATAGAAGCAATTCTCCTAGACTGGGTCAAAAAATGTGAACGCCTTTGGAAACCTTGGGTCGACCATTATCTGCCCCCTGACTTTGACGACCCTTGACTGCTACCTTGAATAACCACATTGACCACTTTGTTTATCTATAGAGACTAGATCCCCATCTCCTCTCCCCTCCTCCCGGTGAAACCTCCCCTTTTTTTTTGCCCCTCATCTATCTATTTCCGAGCTGCCTTCCCCCTCTTTCTCTATTCCCCCCTTCTCACCTCTTCTCTTCCTCTTTTCCCCCTCCTCTCTCTCTAACCAACTTCAATGCTCATCATGTTGAAGCTAGGCATCCCTGTCGAACTACAATCTCTGAGTCAAGATCCATGAACGCTTGCAGGACCATCACACAATCTAATCTGTACCCGGTATGAGGACACTCAGACATCTGCTTCCTTGTAAACCTCAAGGTGACTCCATCAGGAGTCACCGATAAATAACCACGGTTCTCAGAGACCGAAACAGTTCCCGGACCACACCTAAACATAACCCCCTGTACGTCCCTTAACTGGCCCGCATTGTGTAGTCATATGTTGCTAAATCTTGCTTTGCTGTTACTTTCTGTATATTTTGTTGCACAGGGCTGCGTCCCTACTTCATTGTTGAATTACTACTCTACCATTACTTCCCCTCATCCAGGGGGAAGATGTCTTTCAGATGTATTCTGTTGAAACTTCTTGTTTTTTTACCTTCAATAAAAAAATTTGAACAAGTAAAGAAAATCGGGCGAATATTCGTACAATTTTCTTCATTGTTTAACAGTAAATCGGAAACAATGAAGGAAAATGTGTACAAAAATTCTCCTACAACAAAGGCATTTTTTTTTGCTGCTTATTGTTTCTGATCATGCACAGTCTTTCTTTTCTGCCCCCAACACCAGAACACTTCGGTCAGCGCTTTCAGCCACTGGCAGCCGGTCGGCAGACCTTTTGTGGTCATGGCCTGACCGTCTTCTGTCGGAACCGGCTGCCATACACACAAGCTGAATGTCGACCAGTTTCTATTGAACCACCTGGTGCTAGCCAATATTCAGCTTGTGTGTACTAGGCTTTATAAAGCTTACTAATTAACACAGCAGTGCCCCTACATAAAAAACTATGGACTCAATAAATAAAGAGTGTCAATTTTTATGTGCAATAACCTATGTCAACCAAATAGAATCCATAATCTACTGATCCAAATTTTGAAGAATAAATGTTGCTGCCTGTATTTCACTGGAAATATTTGTATTCACTTTCTGTCCTAGAGGCATACCAGGAAAGTAGAGGACATGTTTGCACACTGTACATAATTGCAACCTCAAAAAGTTGTCACAGGAACAGGTGTATCCATTGAAGGACATGATGATGGCATTTTTTACATTTTTGGATTTGTCCTCACTTTTTCTCTGGATGACCATGGTAACCAGACAGACAACGATAAAATCTTGAGGAAGGGTCTAAGTATTTCCATAGTTTATCCAAAACTAAAAGAAAAGTTGCTGTTCCATCCATTTTCTGCACATCCAGTTCTAGAAAAAGATGGACCTTTAATGTAGTGGTTTTCAGCATGAAAACCTTTTGCTGGGAACACTATACAAGGCACAATATGCCAGGGCACGGTTTCCTTAACAGCGTTTGTTCATTCACAGCAGGATATGGTCTAGTACATAGAGGTGTCTACTTCTAAAGAAAACCCCAGGCAAGGGACAGGGAATACACATGAAGTTTTTTTTTTCCTCTAAAGAATTTGACAACTCTTGCTTAGAAAGAACATTCCATACACTGCCTTTGGTAAGCCAGCTGCATGTGGCGTCATATATGTCAAAAGTGTAAAAACTTGTTGTTTCCATATACACATGCTATAACTTACAGTGCTGCAATCAATCATTTATAATTAACCCTCATGTGGCATTTTTCTATCAACTGATAAGACACTAATGCAGAAATCTAGCCTTCCCTTGACTCTTGCTCAGTCACAATCCTCTCCTGTACTGACATTGCTTACTTTGATTTCACTGCACACGAAGAATTCTCACATTGTACATTAGAAACTGCAGCAAATCAGATAGAGTTCACCTTATTTCTTGGCTGAAGGACATCCACAATCATCTAGCCCGTTCCTCCCCACCCTGTCCACCCGTCCCATCAGCCACAATCTGCCTGCATTGCATAGAGAAGCATAGAGACCTAATGATGGGATCACTGGGTCTATAAACAGATATGTATCAAAAACAGAAAAGGCTTTTATTTAAAAATGGGGATAGGGAGGGATCAGTGAAGGCAAAATGTAAATACGATTAAGCCCCCGAAAAGGGCGAAATGTGTCTGAGGAGTTCTCTACAGGTAAAGAACAGGAGCTGAAGCCATCTTTAAACGTTTTCATTCACATTTATGCGACTGGGAGTAGGTGTCTGTGTGTGGTCACCAATGGACTAGAAAATCTTCATTGTGATATAAATTGTTCTGCATGTTGACACCCCGCCATTTTATATGTAAATGCCATGCATCTTTATGCTGCATTTCTAGTACATTATTCTTTATTTGTACACAATGAGTGGCATTCTTTTATTTTGCTAATTAGAGCTTTATACCCCATTTGTTATGGTCTTGAAGAAGCTACGCACTATGCAAAACACATTGACCCCTGGCTTGGACCTTCATACCTCTATCCACATTTTATAGGGGGAATAATATTGGTCCATTGTTTAGAGCAGGGGTAGGAAACCTGAGGCCCTCCAGCTGTTGCAGAACTACAAGTCCCATCATGCAAGTAATTGTAACTGCCAGCCTTACAATGCCTCATTTGAAATGTAGTTCCACAACAGCTGGAGGGCCCCAGGTGGCCTACCCCTGGTTTAGGGTAAAGTTATGTTCCAGACCAATGTATGGCGCTTTAGGGACTGTAAACTATTTTAAACATGTGTATGCACTACTGTTTTTTTTATGAATTGTAAATAAAGATTTTTTTTATATATAAGTGTGTTTGTTTCATACGAGTGCCAATAAAGTCCAACATTGTGGCAGGATACAGTCCTGCATTCATTTTCTTCATTGTATGCAACAATAGACAGCAAAGAGTAATAATTCTATTTTTAGACAACTATAGAAAACTAAAGACACTATAAAAATACAGTCAGAAGGAAAGAGGCCGTGTGACCTACACAAAAACAGCAAATTAAATCCAAGCCTGGCAGACACAACATATAAATAAACCAATTTACTATGTATTACAGTTATGTAGTATATTTAGTTTTTTTTACAATTTATGTGTTGTATTATGTTGCTATTTTTTCCATCATTTAGACAGGTAAAAATACTCCTGAGTATTCATGAGACAGTGAACTTGGACAACCTATTTACTGGGAAGCTTGCCTTGTATAGCTGCTGTTGTTACTGAAATTCCCAGCATTCACCACAAAAGGCTAATTGGCTCTGATCCTAGGAATAGTCACAAGCGGGTCATGCCATTGCATTTCCTAAAAGTTTTTTTGTGATGTAAGATATGCGTACTGGTGAGTTTACACTGTAATTCAACCTTTGTCCAAGATGATTTATAACAGTATATATTTTGAGAAAAAACAATCCCCTCTGGTTGATCTATTCTACTTGCAAGGATTTTAACAAACTTTGTAACCAATTTATACCTTTTTTGCTCAGAAGAAATTACTGTTTGTTTCACAATGTCCTTTGCAGACTGATTCTGAATGAGGCGGTCTGGTTCATTATAATTACCCAGTGCACTCTCACTATTCTGATGAGGAAAGTTGCACTGTCAGCATTTCCTTAAAAGTATTTAAAGGAGAAGTTTAGGGGTCAGAAAAATATAGATATACATATTTACCTCCTTGCTGCAGCATCAGTCTGATGCTGCAGCTGCCCCCCCAGCTCTAAGTTTGAGGAACTGAGCGATCAAATGACTACTGACCACTTAATTCTTGGTCCACTCTTAGCAGAGAGCGGTGACCATCTGGCTCTCTGATAGAGGTGCACAGAAATGAAAATTCCAGTGCCAAAACCGAAAACTCAGGATGCACGTGGCCGAAATTGAAATGAAACTGAAGTGTATATTTATAAATAATTGTATGATATACAACTTTTTAATTATTATCATGCATTTAAATTAATATGAATTTATTGTAAGCCATTATCGACACCCCAACACACCAAAAATGCACCTCTCCTTTGAAATGCACTGAAAAATGCAGCAGGAACGCATTAAAAAATGCAGCAGGAACACATTAAAAATGCACTCGTGTTGTGTTTTTGATGATGACCTATGAATAACACCCCATAAGCACGGTAAATTCACGGCAAAATCATTTTAAAAGCCAGGGCGTTCTCGGCAGCCATTACCGGCACCTTTTTTTTCTTTTGGCACATCGCTGAAATCCCCATTTTCGGCCGATAATTTTCAGCAGCCGAAATTTCGGTGCATCACTACTCTCTGCTCTGCCCCTCCAGCACTCACTGGAGCACCAGGCTGGGGAGGGGGAGAAAGCGGCTCGCTCAGGTTCGTAGTGGCATGTCAAGAGGCTGAGACAGCTACCAATCATGTATCTGTGTTAATCATGACAATATGATCAGGATCCTTCCAAAACATGGAGTGGCTCTCTGGCATCATCCGACAGCAGGTTTTAGCCCACTGTCGGCTGATTCTGGATTACTAGAAAGCACAAGTGCACTTCTGTGACCCACAATAGAAGCATGGTCAAAAAAAAAAAAATAGCTTTGGCCCCCATGCTTCTCTTTTAACCTCTGAGAGGGTATCTCACCAAAACTAAAATTCCAATTACAGAGGATGCCTAAAATGTGACCTGTATCCTAGCACAGACTTCTGGAAAATCAGTAACCCCATAATACCAGCAGGAAATAACATTTCTGGGTGTGTTCCATACACAATTACATACATACAATACATACAATTACAATTTGGCTTGTATATTTGCTATATATGTACATATATATGTGCCATATTATTTTTTGTTAATTTGTTATATTTTTGTGTTTCACAAAAGCGGAGTTATCCTTTAAAAATAAAAAAATCATCTCCTACAACAATTCTGCTTCCAGTTGAATCAGTTTGATCCATGGAAAAGAAGCAGCTGTTTCAAATTTGCTACCAAGAAACAAAAATATGCATGAAACAAAATAATGCTGCAGCATTTGTTATGTAATATATGTATAGATGGAGCCAGAAAATAAGGATTCTTTTAACATTTTGCCCATTTGTTTATGTAACTAAAAAAAAAAGGAAAAGTCTAATTACCAGTGCCTGGTACCCAAAGAAAGCCTCATCTACCTTAAACCTTAAAAGGAAATTACATGTAGTTAGGTAGCTGAAAAAATAAAAAACAAAAAACAAAATAACAGTTTCAAATTGTCAGATTTCCAAAAACTGAGTGTCCTGGTCATGAAGCGAAGATGTCATCACATGTTTGCGTTACTTCTTTAATGTTGGCCAAATGTATGAAAGTTGGAAAGCATTGACTGGTTGTTATGGGTATCACAGATTTACAGTGCCTTGCAAAAGTATTCACCCCCTTTGGCATTTTTCGTGTTTTGTTGCCTCACAACCTGGAATTAACATGAATTGTTTGAGGATTTGCATCATTTAATTTACAGAACATGCCCACACTTTTGAAGATGGTTTTTTTTTCTGTGAAACAAACAACAAATAGTACAAAATAACGGAAAAAGTCAATGTGCATAACTATTCACCCCCCTAAAGTCAATACTTTGTAGAGCCACCTTTTCTGGCTATCACAGCTCCAAGTCACTTTGGATAAGTCTCTATGAGCTTGCCACATCTTACCACTGGAGTTTTTCCCCATTCCTCCTTGCAAAACTGCTCCAGCTCCTTTAAGTTGGATGGTTTGTGCTTGTGAACAGTAATCTTTAAGTCTGACCACAGATTTTCTATTGGATTGAGGTCTGGGCTTTGACTAGTCCATTCCAATGCATTTACATGTTTCCCCTTAAACCACTCAACTGTTGCTTTAGCAGTGTGTTTGGGGTCATTGTCCTGCTGGAAGGTGAACCTCCTTCCTAGCCTCAAATCACACACAGAGTGGTACAGGTTTTGCTCAAGAATATCCCTGTATTTAGCACCATCCATCTTTCCCTCAACTCTGACCAGTTTCCCAGTCCCAACTGCTGAACATCCCCACAGCATGATGCTGCCACCACCATGTTTCACTGTGGGGATGGTGTTCTTTGGGTGATGTGAGGTGTTGGGTTTGCACCAGACATATCATTTTCTTTGATGGCCAAAAAGTTAAATTTTAGTCTCATCAGACCAGAGCACCTTCCTCCATACATTTTGGAAGTCTCCCACATGCCTTTTCGCAAACGCAAAACGTGCCATTTCGTTTTTGCTGAAAGTAATGGATTTCTTCTGGACACTCTGCCATAAAGCCCAACTCTATAGAGCATATGGCTTATTGTCGTCCTATGTACAGATACTCCAGTCTTTGCTGTGGAACTCTGCAGCTCCTCCAGGGTTACCTTAGGTCTCTGTGCTGCCTTTCTGATTAATGCCGTCCTTGCCCAATCCGTGAGTTTTGGTGTGCGGCCGTCTCTTGGCAGGTTTGCTGTTGTGCCATGTTCTTTCCATTTAGTTATGAAAGATGTGATGGTGCTCTTAGGGATCATCAAAGATTTGGATACTTTTTTATAACCTAACCCTGACTTGTACTTCTCAAAAACATTGTCCCTTACTTGTTTGGAGAGTTCCTTGGTCTTCATGGCAGTGTTTGGTTAGTGGAGCCTCGTGCTTAGCTGTTGCAGCCTCTGGGGCCTTTCAAAAAGGTGTGTATATGTAATGACAGGTCATGTGACACTTAGATTGCACACAGGTGGACATCATTTCACTTATTATGTGACTTCTGAAGGTAATTGGTTGCACCAGAGCTTTTTATGGGCTTTATAACAAAGGGGGTGAATACATACGCACATGCCAATTATTAGTTTATTTCTGAAAAAAAGTTTTATGTATATATTTTTCTAATTTTACTTCACCAACTTAGACTATTGTGTTCTGATCCATCACATATAATTCAGAGTAAAAAAACATTGAACTAAAGGCTGTAATGTAACAAAATAGGTAAAAAGCCAAGGGGGGTGAATACTTTTGCAAGGCACTGTACATCTCAGTGTCTTCAGGATAAATAAGTCTTATAACCCACAAACGACAAGGAAGCAAAGAAACTGAGTGATAACTGAATGGTGGGTTATCATTTACGCAGAAAGGAAGACAAGGGACTGAGTGGAATTTAACATACGAAATGACAAACTTCTGTATAAATCAGACTACAGCAGGAATTAAACACGCACTGAATGACGCGTAGATCTCTGACTGATGAGTGAAATCACCAAGACAGCGAATACCAATAATACAACCGGTCAACATGTTTACCTCTTTTACTTGCTGCGGTGCATACTTCCTGACTAGGGATGAGCCGAACACCCCCCGGTTCAGTTCGCATCCAGAACATGTGAACAGGCAAAAAATTAGTTCGAACACAGGAACACCGTTAAAGTCTATGGGACAAGAACATGAATAATCAAAAGTGCTCATTTTAAAGGCTTATATGCAAGTTATTGTCATAAAAAATATTTGGGGACCTGGGTCCTGCCCCAGGGGACATGTATCAATGCAAAAAGAAGTTTTAAAAACTGAAGTTTTTTCAGGAGCAGTGATTTTAATAATGCTTAACGTGAAACTATAAAAGTGTAATATTCCTTTAAATTTCGTACCCGGGGGGTGTCTATAGTATGCCAGTAAAGGGGCGCATGTTTCCCGTGTTTAGAACAGTCTGATAGCAAAATGACATTTCTAAAGGAAAAAAAGTAATGTAACGCCGGCTATAATGAATTGTCCGTACGGCAATACACATAAAAGTTCATTGATAAAAACAGCATGGAATTTCCCCACAGGGGAACCCCGAACCAAAATTTAAAAAAAAAAAGCGTGGGGGTCCCCCTAAATTCCATACCAGGCCCTTCAGGTCTGGTATGGATATTAAGGGTAACCCCGCGCCAAATTTTTTTTAAAAAATGGCATGGGGTCCCCCCAAAAATCCATACCAGACCTGAGGATCTGGTATGGATTTTAAGGGGAACCCTGCGCCAAATTTTTTTTTTAAATGGCGTGGGGTCCCCCCACAAATCTATACCAGACCCTTATCCGAGCGTGCAACCTGGCAGGCAGCATGGAAAAAAGAGGGGGGACGAGAGAGCGCCCTCCCCCCTCCTGAACCGTACCAGGCCACATGCCCTCAACATTGGAAGGGTGCTTTGGGGTAGCCCCCCAAATAAACAATATCCGTAGGCCTAGGGCCTAGTTTACACAGTATGATTTTATCCCCTACCCCAACAAACCACCCCGCACAGCAGCTGAAGGGGGTTGTATACATAGAGTGGCTACAATTCTACCCCTGCCGTGTTTGGCAGTACTATGCTGAACGTGAGAACGGGGACACACCCCAACCTCCCAGCGGCGCGGTGGTGTGGGCCTACAAGGTTAAAATGGCCGATGAGGATGTAACATATTGACTCTGAGTTGCCTATCAAATGCCCTTTGAAAAGTGATTCACTGTGAATCACTCTTCAGAGGGGCAGCAAGAACTGCCACAAGCGTAAACGAGCCCAACATATAGCAAATAAAATCAATTCTCTAATATTTACTCAACCACTATTTTACATATGTTTAGACAGCGCAGAGACTGCTTCTGCTGTAACAATGCTGTTCATCTTTTTGAAAATAAACATTTCACTCAAGGTAAACTTCAGAAAATAACATTATCACGATTAAAAAATTAAAAATTTTGGACTTTCCAGATGGCATTCTTTATGCATTCAATATATTTATTCAGTAGTCGATTTAAAAAGCCATAAAAATTTACTTATAAGTCAAATCTTTAAGTCCACATGGCAACTTGAATAGCAGCCCTATTGCCATCCTACCTGTTCCAAAAGGCAACTTGAAAAACAGATGCAACACAGTGTAATCATTGAAGCATGTGTTAAAGGCTCTTAAGGGAAGGCACTGGTGGATTAAGGCTGCGTTCCCACTAGTGCAACTCCAAAGTCATGCAATTTTGAGTGCAACTTTCATGTGACTTCACACTTTCCGCCACTCAAGTCGCAAAAAAATTGCACCAAAGTAATGCAGGAACCGTTTTTAAATCGCTGTGACTTTAATTCGCATAGATAGGAACTGGTGCAATTAAAATCAATGGGCTGCAAGTTGTCATGTGACTTTATGTGTCAAAAGTCGCATGAAAAGTCACACTAGTAGGAACGGAGCATATGCATTACATTTAACTAGAACTACCTTGTCTGCTTGGATTTCCTGTCACATCCCGACTTATAACTAAGGATGGGCTCAGGCGTGTTTGCAACTCCCACTGTGCAGCGCTAATCACAGGCAGTGAGACATTTCCCGATCCGCGGCTGCACAGATCGGGAAATGTCTCACTACCTGTGATTAGCGCTGCGCAGTGTCAGCTTCCTGGTGGGCGTGGGCACGTGGAGTTGCGAACACGCCTGAATGAATGAATGATTTGTAAAGAGCTGCAAATGCGAACTGAATCGCCTCAAGGCGCTAGATGCCTTCTGTTGTCAGCTTCTTAGAAAAGGAAGGTCTTTAGTTTTTTCCTGAAGGCCTGATGGTTTTCTTCCATGCGGATGTAGCCGAGGTCCTTGGACTGCGAATCTTCGTTCTCCCTTTGCTTTGTAGCGGTATTTGGGAATGATGAGGAGGTTTTGGTTAGCTGATCGAAGACTGCAATTAGGTGTGTAGTGTTTTATTGCCTCTCGGAGATATAGCGGAGCCTTTCCTTGTATGCATTTGTGGGTGAGGCAGAGGGTCTTGAATGTGATCTGATTCTTTACGGTTAGCCAGTGTAGGCTCCTTAGGGATGGGGAAATGGATTCCCAGGGTTTTTTTCCTGTTAACAGTCTTGCCGCCGTGTTTTGGATGAGTTGTAAGCGCGCAAGCTGATATTGGGGTAATCCTACGTAGAGCGAGTTTGCGTAGTCGAGTCGGGAATTAATGATTGTTCCAACAACTGCTGCTTTGTCCTCGCCTGAGCCCATCCTTAATTAGAACTAAACTCGGCAACTGTATTAGCAGAGTTCATCTGCAGCTCCACCCTATGGTGAAGTGTGGAAGAGAAGCAGCCAACAGTAATGTAGCTGCTGTTTGAGGTTGCATAGTATCCATATGTAGACCTAATATCAGACTGCAAGCCCTTGTAAACAACAGCAAGACTGTGAGAGATAGGGGCCATCTAATGTACTGTATGGAAAAGTTAGCATCACACCAGGTAGCTTTCCATCCAAAATGTTCATCTCCCTTTACTTTAAATATGTGACAGCATGGTGGTGACCTTAAGGCCTCATACACACAGGACGTTTTGTAAACTGTCCCAGAAGTCTTTCCTTCTGGCAGTGTTTTGGTAGAAAAAACGCATGATGCTTGTAAAAGTGTGTAACGCGTTTAGGCACGTTTATAGGCGTCAATTGCTTGGGTGTTAATTCATTTCATTGGCCAGTATAAAAATGTATTCTGGTGATAGATATAAATTAATATTCAAGCGCTTAACACGCGTTTAGAATCGGCAAGTGTTTTTTCTGCCAAAACTCGGCTGCTCCTGGACGCACTGGCAGTGTTTTTTTTTCCTGCCCCTAAACACCCCTACCACTAAACTCCTCTAAAAGCTTATGTGTGCATGGACACATGGGGGGTTATTTACGAAAGGCAAATCCACTTTGCACTACAAGTGCAAAGTGCACTTGAAATTGCACTGAAAGTGCACTTGGAAGTGCAGTCGCTGTAGATCCGAGGGGGACATGCAAGGAAAATTTAAAAAACAGCATTTTAGCTTGCACATGATTGGATGATAAAATCAGCAGAGCTTCCCCTCATTTCAGATCTACCCCTCAGATTTACAGCGACTGCACTTCCAAGTGAAGTTTCAGTGCAATTTCAAGTGCACTTTGCACTTGTAGTTTCCGCTTGTAGTGCAAAGTGGATTTGCCTTTTCGTAAATAACCCCCATAGGCTAACATGCAGGGGCATTTAGAGGTAGAAAAAAAAAAAAAATCACAGACCCCCTTGGAAGCAGCAGAAAAAACATCCAGTGTGCAAGAGGTCCTAATGCCAAGCTGCTACATATAATCTTACAACCAGCGTCCCTTATTTGTGCCGGAAGCTTACTCATTCACTGCCGACTGTGCTGTCACTGACAGCTAACAGTCACTGTTTATGATTGGGAGACGATTGGGGGGATAGCCAATCACAGTGATCACAAAAACAGGGAGCCCATGTTACACCTCCAGCATTACAAACTTGAAGGGCTAGCTGTAAAGAGTTCAAGATCAATGTCATGCAACAGGTGAACCAACCACTGACCTTCTAACGTTGCCTAGCAAACACTGCAGCTGAATTAAAATCAGAAAGTTCTCCCAGTTTACCGTATCAGTTCCCCCACTGCAATCTGAACCAGAGTGCACTTCGTAGGGTCACTGGTGATGTACTTGAAGTCTTCCTCCAATCACATATACTCTTTATTGTCAAAAGTATTGGGACACCTGCCTTTACACGCACATAAACTTTTAATGGCATCCCAGTCTTAGTCCAAAGGGTTCAATATTGAGTTGGCCCACCCTTTTGCAGGTATGTCAGCTTTAACTCTTCTGGGAAGGCTGTCCACAAGGTTTAGGAGTGTGTCTATGGGAATGTTTGACCATTCTTCCAAAAGCGCATTTGTGAGGTCAGGCACTGATGTTGGACGAGAAGAGAAGGCCTGGCTCACAGTCGCCGCTCTGATGCATCCCAAAGGTGTTCTATCAGGTTGAGGTCAGGACTCTGTGCAGGCCAATCAAGTTCCTCCACCCCAACCTCGCTCATCCATGTGTTTATGGACCTTGCTTTGTGCACTGTTCCACATCATTTGGTGGAGAAGGGATTATGGTGTGGGGTTGTTTTTCAGGAGTTGTGTTTGGCCCCTTAGTTCCAGTGAAGGGAACTCTTAAGGCATCAGCATACCAAGATATTGTGGACAACTTCATGCTCCCAACTTTGTGGGAAAAGTTTGGGAATGACCCCTTCCTGTTCCAACATGACTGTGCACCAGTGCACAAAGCAAGGTCCATAAAGACATGGATGAGTGAGTTTGGGGTGGAGGAACTTGACTGGCCTGCACAGAGTCCTGACCTCAACCCAACAGAACACCTTTGGGGTGAATTAGAGTGGAGGCTGTGAGCCAGGACGTCTCGTCCAACATCAGTGCCTGACCTCACAAATACGCTTCTGGAAGAATGGTCAAACATTCCCATAGCACACTCCTAAACCTTGTGGACAGCCTTCCCAGAAGAGTTGAAGCTGTTATAGTTGCAAAGGGTGGGCCAACTGAATATTGAACCCTACGGACTAAGACTGGGATGCCATTACATTTCATGTGCATGTAAAGGAAGGTGTCCCAATACTTTTGACAATATAGTGTATACTTCCAAGGTAGGACTAATCCTGACTGATGTTTTACATCAGGCATTCTCTATGTGAAAGACAGCAAAGAGCCCCCCAGTGGGTGTGTTTAGGAACAGCTCTTTTGCATCATAAGCAGGGGTTCCAAGATCATCAGATTACTGACAAAGGAATTAGGGCGTTCTGGTGCACCACAGATATGTCTGGATACAAAAACTGAAATACAGGTAGGATGTGCTCCCTATATGCATTCATTCAATTAATTTTCTTCTTTTGCTTAATTTTCAATTTCAATTTGAATGAATCTCAAAAACGATGTGATACATGGAATCCATGGAAACAGGCGTTGTTTTTTGCTTTTTAATTATAGTTTTGAAAGTATGACGTTACAGATCGGCTTTAATGCAGTCTGTATTGACAACGATGGATATGCTTAAAAAAGGAATTTAAAACAAGACAAAGGAAGCTAAACTACTCAACAGACCAGGAGTTCATTGTGTTTAATGAGTAGACAGTATTGACATATTGGTTACCTTTTCATTCAAGCACACAGGGTCCTGTTCTAGGAAGTTCTCAGACAAGACAAATTTTTCACTGAACAATATTTATATCCTACCCAGACAATTGGGCTCTGTCAAAAGGTGACAGTCTTCCTTAGTGAATTCCGTATGGTATGTAGAATATTTTTTTTCTCAGACGTTTGTTTAAAAATGTGCTACATTGTACTTTATACTCCATCTGAATGGAATGCAGAGAAGTATGATTTATTATGTAAAAGAGAATAAATTACACACAGACAGCATTGGCAATAAATTATGATAGCAGAAGCAGCATAGCATAGCACAATAGTTGTCGCTGTCTGTCTATGATATCAATACACATGTTCTGCACGTGGTTCCAAGACATAGGCACAAGATGGCATCTATGGAAACTTTGTGATGCCATAGGGATTTAAGATTATTTCAGCACAGTTTAGAAGCATCATAGGTAGTCTATTGCTGAAATCTCTTTGTAGGGTTCTGATTTGTATGGAAAAAAAACTCCTTTCCACACCTTCCAAATTATTCAAGCCCGGCACATCAGCCTCACCAACTGGAACCCCATAAAAAAGGACTTGAAGCAAGAGGGACTAATTTGCTAGCTGATCAAAATAAGAATCTTACCTGATTCTATTACAGCTGTAACTTTTTTGTTTTGGTAACTTTAAAAATTCTTTAAAGGTTATATAGTTAAAAAAAAAAAAAAAAAAAAAAAAAACTGCCATCCTTGTCCGTGGCATCATACTCTTTCAGACCTAACAGGCTTGAAGACCTTTTTACCTGTAGAAGGATGCTTCAAGCAGCAGATGGGAATGCTAAACCATAGATAGATAGATAGATAGATAGATAGATAGATAGATAGATAGATAGATAGATAAAGGCCAATTAATCTATCCATGCTTGTTGTGGGAACAAACTGGTATGCCCCGTACACACGAGTGGATTTTCTTTTGGAAAAAACTTGGATGGTTTTTCCGACGAAATTCCGCTCAAGCTTGCCTTGCATACACATGGTCACACAAAAGTTCTCTGAACTTTTGACCATCAAGAATGTGGTGAAGTACAACACTACGACGAGCCGAGAAAATGAAGTTCAATGCTTCTGAGCATGCATCAAATTGTTTCTGAGCATCCGTAGGAATTTTGCGCATCGAAATTTCCGATCAGAACTTTTTCCGACCGAAAAATAGAGAACATGCTCTTGATCTTTTGCTGGCTGGAATTCTGCCATACACACGGTCAGAATTTCTGACCAAAAGCTCACATCCGACTTTTTCTGGCAGAATTTCTGATCGTGTGTATGGGGCAGCACTTGCAAAGGAAATCCACACACAAAGAGTTCGAACTCCATGCAAATAGTGTATTAGGTGTAACAAGCAAGCATGCAAACCACTTGTTAATAGATTATTCAACCCCAAAAGTAATGCATTTTGGAATTTAAAAGCATAAGCAGTAGTCCAAAAAGTACAGTAATAAGTTCAGATACCCATAGCAACCAATATGAATTTATCTTTCCTTGATATTCATTTTGCAATATGATTGCTTGTCATGAGTTACTGCACTTTGCACATCATCTTTGCTCTTTTCAAAAGGTTTATTGCAGAATTCAATAAGTCGTCAATAGTTTAAAAACAAACAAAAAAAAGAAAGATGCCAGCCTTGTCCGGGGGAACATCATACACTTTCAGACCTAACAGGATTGAAGAGCTTGTTACATGTAGAAGGATGATTCAAGCAGAATATGGAAACAAACTCCATGCAAATAGTGTATTAGGTGTAAGTGTGATTATTCAGGCTCAAAATATTTTGGAATTTAAAAGCATATGCAGTAGTGCAGAGTACAGTGATAAGTGCAGTTACCCATAGCAACCAATAAGAGTTCATCTTTCCTTGATATTAAATTTGTAATGTGATTGCCTGCCAAGAGTTAGGCCCCATTCACATCTCAGCGTTTTGTAGCTTGAAGCCTGAAGCTCCAAAACGCTGGGAGGAGATAAAATCAATTATTCTCTATGGAAATGGTTCTCCACTCCAAATCGCCTTAAACCAAACGCCTGAAGCTCAAAAAAGTTCTGGAGCTTTTTTTGTAGCTCAATTCGGGCAGATTTGGGCATTTTTCGGCTTTTTACATTGGTGACATTTTGACCTGTAATAAATCGTGGCAAAAATCTCAGCAAAATCGCGTGACTTTCTGCCTGAAAACGATACTCTCGGGTGTGAATGCAGCCTTACTGCACTTCACACATCTTCATGGCTCTTTTCAGAGGTTTACTGCAGAATTCAATAAGTGGTAATTTTTAGTAAAGTATAGCAAAACTCTTCTTCAGTTAATGCAAGGTTTCAATACATGCAAAAAAGAAAAGTACAGTAGTGAAAGTAAAAGGGTAGAAGAGGAGAGCACTTTGGACTTTTTAAAGTTAATTTCAAAACAGTTATTCCTAATTAGCCTTATAAAAATGTTACACCAGGCATGCCTAAGATAAAACCAAGAAAACTGAACAAGAGACCACATTCGTTTTACTAAGGATCTAAAGGCAAAAATACTACGCCACTTTTGGGAATTAAAATTCCAAGTAAATACTTCCTACATGACTATTCACCTCTCCTACTGCCCGCATCACCTGTGTCCTTTACTGGCATGGCGTCTGTAGGAAAAACTAAATGCAGTGAGGCACAACAGATATCAACCCCCACATTGGTGGTTACCAAAGAAATTTAACCTGACAACTTCTTTCCAATTAAATGGCATTTACCAGAATGGACAGCAGGAGAGGCATTTACTTTCTCCATTACATGTACTTCTTTAATAATCAAATTTATTTACTTTTTAATTAGCAAACTGAGTTGCCTTAACGAGCGATTAAAAAAAAAAAAAAAAAAAAAAAAAAAGAAATATTGTGTCTCATTCAGTTTACATTTTTTTTTAAATACAGAGGGCTCACAAAGAAAGAGTAGGAGGAACTCATGCAGCCTATAACATACCAGTCTGACATCATTGTGTTTCACATTACTTCAAGCCAGCAACAAATGTGGGAGTTTGATTGCTTCATTGATGTGGGTTATGAGTTAGTGTTGGAAACACATGAGAACAAGAAAAAAAAAACATGCTTCAGACTCAACAGTTAGTGTACAGATCTCTAATTACCTTTAAGTCAGTAATTATCTACACTATGAGATAAATAGTTTCCCATCTAACACTAATTTTACCAAAACCCTCTAGGAATTATGCTATCATGTGCTGAAAAAAGGGCAGTTCGACATGCATGTTTGCTTCTTTGTAGACTCAATAAGTTAGCTAGGGTTAGAAAGGATAGATCTTTGTCAATTATATTTGCCATTAAAACAGGAAATGTGGTAAACTCCCCCAATGGAGACACAGCCCTCCTCCAACAAAAGTGTGTTTCTTGCAATCTGTGTACATGGTGAAGGGATTTCCTTTCACTTCCTGTCCCATTAACAAGACAGAAAGTTATGGGAAATCTCACCTCAATCTAGACCAAGATTCCAATCCTTCCCTGCTCTGTACAAAACAAAATGTTTCGACTACAGTCCCGCCTTACCGGCTCAGCTCAGATTTTACAACAGAACAATGTTGCTTTTTTGACAAGAGTTTGAAGCATTCACATATCATGTTGATGAGCTGTTGACATTCTTGGGCCTTGTCAATCAACTGCGGACTTCTAGATACTTTTCAAAACAAAATAGCTTTCTCACACAGGCACGAGATTCCATCATTTCCCTAATTTTCTTCTTTTTTTTTTTTTTTCTCTCATTGCAGTCTGTTATCCCCTTCACTTTATAGCTTAGAGGAAATGCTTCTGATTTCTGCACATTCATATTGTATTGTTCAAATGGAAGTATCTACAGACAGGAGGTTCGATTTGAATTTGTGTAATCTTGCCTTGAATAACAACATTGCCAAATATCTATTAAAAACCCATACCAGTAATTTAATAGAAGTAAAAAAAAAAAAAAAAAAAACGAATAGTTTTTGACTGCGGTTCCTTCATTAACTTTTAAAGGATGATTTCAGTAGTCGTTAGTACAAATACAAATGTATTGTAAATAGGATGTGGCCATAGCTGTGACTAGAGTAGAGGGAGAATGCACAGACAAAGGCATTTTCCCTTGGTATGTACTGATTAAAGGAGGTCAGCAAGCTAACTTGTGCTGCACACTGCTCCCGACATTATTAAGTTCATTCATTAAACATGGTGTGGGGAATGCAGAAGTGCGAGGGACCTGAGGTCAGTAGGTTTAATACGGCTTTGATTCAAATACACACACTTCGTTGGGAGCAAATTGATTCTTTTAACCCCAATGTGCTGAATGGTTGCTTGGCATTTGTGCTCTAGTTAGAAATGTGTACACAAAAGGGACATTGAAGCCTGTAACAGACACACAAGTACATCAATACCCTGGTTTTACAGCACTGTATAAGCCTTATTAGTAAGGTCAAATTTCCATTTGAATCAGGAAAAAGTTATTTATTTCATAACATTAAGAAAAATGATTTTTACTAGGTTTGACAACTAAAATGATACCTTAGTTGAATTATTGGTATTTTATAATATAATCTGACCTTCACAGGTAACAAGCTTTAAAAGAAGTGAGAATTCAAGCAACATTTGAACTCACCTGTAAGTCTACACAGTCCCGGTGCTTTAAAGTGGAACTCCAGACAAAGAGGAAAGAACACATTTGAAATACATGCAATTATTTGTTTTACCTGCAAAATGATTTTTTTCTCTAATTCCTCCTGTTATGAATTGTATTGTAACTGTACTGTTTGCCCTAATGTTGTAAAGCGTTGCGCAAAATGTTGGCACTATATAAATCCTGTATAATAATAATAATACTAATAGTAATTTGCAGTTCTGTCACTTTTGTGATTCACACCTTGTCACATAGTCAAATAGGTCCACTCTGCCTCCAGCCTACTTTTTGGAGAATAAAGCAGAATCATCAGCTCTAACCAAGCAACAGTGAGCTGACCCTGGAAGCTGTAATGGTGAACCAGGAACATTAATAGCCCATTCACACATATGCAATAAAACTCAGATTACCACAATGTGTGTTTACTCAAGGATATATGTACACAGTGCTACTATTAAAGTATAACTAATGGAGAACCTTTTTTATTTTGAAAAGAGTACAGAGGGATTGAACGCTTTTCAGGGTTTTTTTTGCTGTCTGTACCCCCATTATGGAGATTAACTTTCTTTATTTGTCTTGTTTACCGTTATCATCAAAAGTGAAAGTAATAAAAAAATCCCAAATTTTGGGTGGTCCCCAGAAAAGTAATACAGGGGAAATCTTCCAATGGTTGGTTAAACCCAAAAAGACCCTTTTTACCATTGCATTACTACCTTTTGGTAGGTAAATAGTGCATTTTTACAGAGGTCTATACCTCAAACCAAGAAGAGGGATATTTGAAGTATAATAAGGGACATTTTACTCCACTTGAGGGGCACTGACATGTACTTCCAGCCAGTCAAAATGAACACAGTGCACATCATCACACAAAAAGCAGGCATTTTTGCAACATAGGCCCAAAATAAATTTTCCTGACTATGCAATGTGGCAGAGGGGAGAGAATCACCAGAACGGTTGAACAAAATTGAGAATTGTTTGGCATGCAGAACACTTACAATATATGTATTGTAATGGCCGATTTAGCTCTTTGTCTGCTGTGCCACTTTAAACATATGTTAGGTTTAAATAAAATAAAAAAAGAAATTGTAAGTGAAAAGTTTCTACAGGTTATGTAATCTTTGGAAGCAAATGTTAGGGTAATGATCAATGTATATCAAAATATGTAAATGTGTTCATATCCTGTCACATACACTGTATAGTGTGTTACTGTACCGTATGTCATCAGGTGCGCCAAGTGGTTGCAATATTATTTTTGTTTCTCCCACTACTGCAACTAATACTGCCACCTATTTAATTTCTTTTTTTTCCATAAAGATTTTTATTGAAGATATAAAAGGAGCATGTATACAAATCCCAACCTATGTCACATTAGAACATTGAACAAATAGGGTATAAGTGCACAAAATATAGGACCTATCTACTTTCATCATTGGACAGAAGGAGGGGCAGTCATAAAAAGGGCTCAGTACAAATAAGTAGAAGAGAGGATATTTTATAGCATCTGTCCATAAATGACTAACCTTGTTTAAGCTGATATCACATATATGCTTGGTACAATTATTGTGGAAAGCTTGGTTTAAATTATGCGATTATGATTATGGTGGGCAATGATGTTAGGCATATGTATGAGTACATTTCAGCTTCTCTTTGTAAAACTACACATTATCAACCTGTTTTCATCCGTAGATCACATTGTAAATTCATATGATTTTTTTTAGTCACAGAGGTGATATCCTATACTGCGAATTATAGAAAAGTTGTCACCTAACACGAGGTTGGCATCTGGCACTATGTGCCTTCTTCCAGGCTGTAGCCATGTCATAGTGATGTAATAGAGCCCCAGGAGAATTCTCTTAACTATCCAATTACAGCCAGCTAACTGCATGGGAGTGGTGCGTAATGTTGCTCCTTTAGATATAGTAAAAGAGCATGTTAAGATATTTTAAACAAGAGGAACAATCAAAGCTTGTCTGTTAATGAAAGTGTAGTATACTTGAAATAGCTCATGCGTTTATGCCCTAGCTATAAATCTGCCCATCATGCTGTCTGTTGTCTCTGAAGCACTTCAAAGCCAGAATGAGTGTGACTTGCTGGTCTCTTAGGTAACATAAATGGCCTGTACAGAGTGCAGATTGATGGCGGGACAGTGATGAATATCTGACATTCTAGGTTCAGAAAGTTTTAGGTTTTTATCCTGTATCAGAGCTGTTTAAGATGACAATTGCGGGTTGGCAATAGATATATGTTATAGGAATTGTGAACAATAACAATTCCTTTCAAAGTTTCTTTGTAATAACAGCTTGACAATAAACACTATAGGTTAGCTCTGTTTTACAGATTAAACGTGTAAACTTGAGAGCTTCATTATTTTTGGGGTAAAGGTCACTTCAAGTATGTTCTCATTCAGATTAATAAAGGAGTTTTACTCTAGAACAAATTACCGCATTGACTGCCTATAGGCTTTAGACGGGCTTTGATTGCAAAGAGACCCCACTGCTAGACTATTTCAGTAAATATCTTTCTTTAAAATTACAGTATATGTGCATTTAACATATTTCATGTATGTTTTTTTTACCTGTGAATTAAACAGTCTCTAAAGCAATCAGTGGCTGAAGAAGAAGCCAAATCACGAGGCGCAACGCGCATAGGAGAGAGGAGTCGAGCCTGTGATGTCATGCTGCTCGAGGTGGTGAGTTGGCGGAGGATTAGTATTGGATTTCATGATTTGGATGATTTTTTTTATCTAGTAAGTGTTATTTCTATTTGAGGCAAATAAAGATATAGAGTAAAATACACTAAGTCCGTGCTTTCTATCTTTGTATGACCCTGCATGAGAGTGGGAGCCTAGTTGAAAGAGTAAGGAGGCAGCTTCTCCACACTGACTGGAGGGATCGAAGAGTAGATTCTGAAAGATACACGGCGGTGGAAGTGTGAAGCAATCGCACAGACGCAGTGGTGTTTGATGGATTTTTACACTTGATGGACACTGCAAATCATTTGATGCTATTGTGTATGTACTTATATTTTTTGATGTTCTAGATGGTTTTATATTATAAGTACACATTTGGAGGTGGATTATTTTTTGACAAGTGTTGCGCGTCACTATTTGCATTGATGTTATTTACCTGTAAATCGGTTCAAATCCCAACCACGGCACTACATGCATGGAGTTTGCATGTTCTCCCTGTGCCTGAGTGGGTTTCCTCCAGGTACTCCAGTTTCCTCCCACACTCCAAAGACATGTTGGTTGGTTAATTGGCTCTACTATGTGTATGTATGAATGTAAATTAGGACCCTTAGATTGTAAGCTCTAAAGGATTGATGTGAATGTTTAATATATACAGTATGTAAAGCGCTGTGTAAATTACAGGTATTAAGTGCATGTAATAAATAAATAATAAATGCATCTTTTGTGTAGACATTCAAAAGCCCAGACACTGCTGCTGGGCACAGGATATGATGTCAGCAATCCTAGCAGATTCGGAGCTGTCACTAAAGTGAAAGGTTATGTAGTAGTGAGAGAAGAGGTAGAGATGCTGAGCCAACACATACAGTATTTAAACATTCCCAGAGTGGAAGAGAGCTATGACGTGCAATGAGGTAAGGAGCAGTGCTAGGGATTTGGTTCTTCTAGTGTAGTTACATTTTCTAACAGGTTTAAAGACATGTAAAAAGAGAAAAAAAATCATGGAAAAAGGAAAAAACATTGCAAGTAGAAATTTAGGACCAGCTCACACCACAATTTCCACATCCCTTTGCCTTTAAATCTGTGTCTTTTAACCACTTCAGCCCCGGACCATTTTGCTGCCCAAAGACCAGAGCACTTTTTGCGATTCGGCACTGCGTCGCTTTCACTGACAATTGCGCGGTGGCACGACATGGCTCCCAAACAAAATTGATGTCCTTTTTTTCCCACAAATAGAGCTTTCTTTTGGTGGTATTTGATCACCTCTGCGGTTTTTATTTTTTGCGCTAAAAACAAAAATAGAGCGACAATTTTGAAAAAACGCACTTTTTACTTTTTGTTATAATAAATATCCCCAAAAAATATATAAAAAAACATTTTTTTATGCCTCAGTTTAGGCCGATATGTATTCTTCTACATATTTTTGGTTAAAAACATAGCAATAAGCATTTATTGATTGGTTTGCGCAAAAGTGATAGCGTCTACAAAATAGGGGATAGTTTTATGGCTTTTTTATTAATACATTTTTTACTAGTAATGGCGGCGATCTGCGATTTTTATCGTGACTGCGACATTATGGCGGACACATCGGACAATTTTGACACATTTTTGGGATCATTGTCATTTTTACAGTGATCAGTGCTATAAAATTGCATTAATTACTGTAAAAATGACACTGGCAGTGAAGGGGTTAACCACTAGGGGGCTAGGGAGGGGTTAAGTGTGTCCTAAGGAGTGATTATAACTGTGGGGGGGAGGGGCTGTGTGTGACACATCACTGATCATAGCTCCTGATCACAGGGAGCTATGATCAGTGACAGTGTCACTAGGCAGAACGGGGAGATGCTTGTTTACATTAGTATCCCCGCGGACACCGAGTCCGCAGGACTCGTGATCCTACTCACGGAGCTTGCGGCGGGAGCGCACATGCGATGGCATGGCGGCAAATTCAAAGGGACGTACAGGTACGCCCATTTGCCCAGCCGTGCCATTCTGCCAACGTATAAGTACGTGCGGCGGTCGGCAAGCGGTTTAGTATAGGCATAGTAGCAAGGTGATTAGTATTTTCAGCAGAAGAGGTTGGCAGCCTTTATAGTCTTTCAGTAAAGTCTTTTTTTTATTACATTTTTCTTTTTTTTACAATTTTTTTTCAGTAAAGTCTTTTTTTTATTACATTTTTCTTTTTTTTACAATTTTTTTTTTGCATACTGTGATAATAGTAACACTGTACTACTCTGTGGAGGTGATCAGGATTTTTTTGCACACTATAATTGCTTATAAACAACCATTTTCTCTGAATTAAATCCATTCATTCAGTGTTTACTATTGTCATTGGCTGTCATTGGCCACAGCTAATCACATGGCACAGATAGACTGTAATTGTGTACAACTGTCATGTGATCTGCTGTGATTGGTCACAGCATCACATGGTACCAGTAGTGGGCCAATACACTAATCAGTCATCCGCTGTTTCCAGTGGGCAAGGAGGGTGACAGATGGGCCGTATGCAAGGTAAGTTCTGGGGAGGACATCATATGACGTCCACCCGGGAACGCAAGAGCTCCCGGGGCTGTCATTTTACTATAGGCTGGGTGAGAAGTGGTTAAAGAAAGCTGCAGATTTCAAAGTATAGAAATGACATTAACACGCTAAAGCTTACATGAGATTTTAATGATGAAGTTTACATCTACTTTAATACCTCCACGGATTACGATTAGAAGGTAGTGAGGGACCACAAACAGCCCCATTGTTCACAGGTATTTACTCTGAAAACATTGCTTACCTTCTCCTTATGTGCTCTCAAGGTACATATTCAGCAAATAGTCCTGTTTATAGTATTTAAACAAGTATATTTCTTAGGCATCGGAAAACATCCCACCATAAAACAGCTGTCAGTTTTATGTATATACACTGGAAAAAAAGATAAGTACACCTGGGAAGAGATAATATTACACTGCTTAACAAAACAACCTCTCTGTGCTTTTGGTGTAAAATGGTTGGTATATAATTATTACATCCTTTTTGGGAGAAACAAATCACCCAATATGGGACATTAGTGTTTAATAAAAGCTGTACATGGCATAAAAACAATGCAGGAGAAAGTGCTCCTTATAGAATTTTTTCTTCATCCATTCATTAAATGAGAAGTCATAGGAAAGAGGGTTTTGTCACAAATACAAGCATTATTTACAATTACAAACCTGGTGGGGGAAATTACTGAAAATATACCTTTCTTACAGGTCAGGCGAGAACGGTTACTAACCAGCAATGGCCCTTTAGTGGAACAAGCTCTCACAAAACATATCTGGGGGTTTCTATTAAGGAGAAATTGTACATTACTTATAAATTAAACACAGTTTGCTAACTAGAGCTAGTCAATATTCTTTAGACTCTTAGTAATCCAGTTTGGAAAAAGCACATACCATGGTTTATCTTTAATTTAACGTCTAGATTTGAACTTGACATTAGTTTTGGATTGGCACCATAAACTGCCTGCATTAAGACAGGTTATTAGTTCACAAGTAAGGCATATAGTACCAGTTGCCTGCACCCTATTGCAGACAAAGGGGTTGATTTACTAAAAGCGGAGAGTGCAAAATCGTGTGCAGTTGCACATGGTAGTCAATCAGCTTCTAACTTCAGCTTGTTCAAATAAGCTTTGACAAAAAACCTGGAAGCTGATTAGTTTGTATTCAGAGCTGCAACATATTTTGTACACTGTAGTTTTAGTAAATCGACCCCAACGTTTTAGGCATTTGTCTTTGATTCAGTAATTTCCATCCCTATCTTCCTCCTTGGTATACCAGCCTCTTAGCGGGTTCTTGTATTTCTTGTATATTTTGGATCAAAGATATTGATAGGATCGTTTCTTGGTCACAAATATTTCTACAGGTTTCTGGGTGGCCTGGACACTCACACCAGAGAGTGAAGAGAATAGATATGAAAGTAGCAGCAACAAGTCACATAGCAAGCCTTATATTTTTTTTGGCCCAGTCACTATGATGACCACTGCAGCCACTGTTGCTATGCCACTGTCTTAGACCTTCTGATTTTATCCTCCTGGACAGCAGTGGGAAGTCTGTTAGTTTTTGTAGGTCTCACGTAAACCCTAAAAAGAAAGAAAAAAAAAAAAAAAAAGGGTAAAAGTGAACTCGACCTTGTGGTACCAAGTTGCTGTGCTATCCCACAGATCAACTTGGAATAAAGGCCCAAACTTTACACAGAACATCCTGTCCTGTACCCTGTTTCTGAAGAGTTAAATGAAGAGACTCTGTTCAGGACCCCAGTCAAGCTCTAACATTAGGAGACTGCAGGGCCTAATCTCAAGTTAGAGGAAAGTTGAGGGAAAAACCTAGGATTCAGGGGGATCCACAGGAACACTGAGTAAATTTTAACACTTAGGCTCTTTTCACACAGGCCATCCAATTGGGGTCCGCCTGTCCATTTTTCAGGCGAACCCAATCAGACCCTCCATTCTCCTCTATGAGCAGTCAGATGTAAACATACTTGTGTCCATTTACATCCGGCTACTTTCATTTGAAAACAGAAGGGGGATCCGTTCCCCTCCATCTGGCCAGATCGGATCGGAGGGCAGCCAAGTGCTAACGAAAGGCTGGTCTGTTTACATCCAACTGCTCATACAGCAGAGTGGGACGAGTCCATGTCCGCTCTGCAAAAGTGGAGAAGACAAGGACTGGTCACCGGCAGCTCCACTCAGCTCAGCAGGGAAAGAGCAAAACCAGATCCTGTCCATGTGAAAGGGGCCTTACAGAGAGGTATGTGCTTGAACCTCTGCACTGTTAATACATTATGCAATTTTTAGCACATACTAGGTGCACTGTAAGAGACCACATTTAACATTGTAGATGACGTGGACTTTCTCTGAGGTTCAGTGTGACACACAAAACAAACTGTGTAGCTGGGGCAGTAGCTTTTTAATAGAACTAACTCTCATAACCCGCCCACTAACATGTACACTGTCAGCCTGGTATTATTATTCTCTCTACCCCTGCAGAAATAAAAACTTTCAAAGATGGAATTCAAAAAAGGAAAAAAAATCAGTATCAGCACAGAACGCACAAGAGGGTCCTATAACATATACAGGGACTCAGATGAGCAGTTAATTATGAACAGGACCGGTGCTTGTCATTGATTTGTATAGGTTGGTGGCTGTAGCTGTTCACACACACACACACACACACACACACACACACACACACACTGGGGCTGATTTACTAAAACTGGAGAATGTAAAATCTGGTGCAGTTGTGCATGGTAGCCAATCAGCTTCTAACTTCAGCTTGTTCAGTTAAAGCGGACCTTCAGTCATTTTTTCAACTTTCCATCTATTAAAGTGGTTGTTAAGCCACTCTAACCTGTATACACCATCAGCACTGCCTCCTATTGCAGTGTCCCCCTCTGTGTGTGATTTATAAATATAAATGCTGCAAATACCTAATTTCACAGCCGAGATTGCAATCACATGACCAGCCAGCTCTCTCCTTTCTTCCTCTGAGAGATGAAGCGGGAGAGGCTGAGATTTCCCTGCTGGCGACAGTCTGGAGGGGAGGAGGAGAGGAGGAGAGAGCTGGCTGGTCATGTGCTAATTGTGTATACAGGTTAGTGTTATGCAAGCAGCGGGGGGGGGGGGGGGGGGCAGCACTGTCACGAGCAGGGAGGGGAGAAGGGAGGAGGACACAGGAGCAGGGAGGAGAGCAGATAGCAGACTGCGGATGACGGAGGCATGTGCACTGACCACGGTGTCTGGTCTCAGCAGCCATGATACACCATGGTCAGTTTACATAGGGGAGGACAGAAGCTGGCAAGATTAGCCAGGCATTTCAGGTGTTACAGGGGGCCAAATGACATAGGACAAGCACTGTGTCATATAACATGCTTTAAAGGAGCAGGATCCTTTTTTTTTTTTTTTGAGTTAACAAACGCTTTAAGTCTTCTGCCCTTGTTGTTTTACCTTTGGATAATAAAACATTTTTTTTCTGCCAGTAAATACCTGATACAGAACTTCCTGTTTCTTGTCTGGTAAAAAGCCTAGGCTTAGGACGCCATGCACAGCTCTCTCTCTCACTCTCATGAGAATTTGCCAGGAAGGGAGGGGGGATGAGTCATAAGAGGGTCAATGAGAGCTGCAGGGCTGCAGAGCTGGAGATGTGCCTCTGTGTGTCTGTATAAATCCAGGAAGTGAACAGGCAGCAGCTGCAGCTGCCCACAGTTAAAATGGATGCAGCCAGACTCAGTGGAGGGAGATTTCTGCAGCATATTTGGCAAGTACAGAATCACAGTATATATATATATATATATATATATATATATATATATATATATATATATATATATATATATATATAAAATATCAAAGTGGTTGGAAGGAAGCTGCAGAATGGCAAAGTGGCAAAGCTGTTTTTATTACAAATTATGTGAGCAGACTGCAGTTCATTAAGCGTTGAAGCAAAAACCTGGAAGCCGATTGGTTTCTATGCAGAGCTTCACCAAATTTTGCGCTCTCCAGTTTTTGTAAATCAACCCCACTGTGTACATGCCCGCTGGTAAGAATCGCTAATTTATGTCGGCAGTCATCCCAGATCGCCCATCTGAATGATGTAGTGTCCCTTTAATTCATATATGTCAATTTTAAATATACAAACAAATGTAGATGGATTGAATATTGCAAACTCTTTAACATTTAAAAAAGATTTTTTATATTGAATCCACTCGACATTGTGACTTCAAGAGCAGCGATTATAACATAAACATATTTACACAGGCTTATTCACAGACAAAGTTAGGCTTGTTTCTTTCTGGCAAAGATCTGAAATGTGTTTTAGCTTCCTAGATTCTAAACATAATGGATGTCTATATCTGTGGCTTTGATAATTTACCAAGGCTACAAAACAGTCTGTATATTTAATTTTGCATGCATGCTAATGTTTTTTACTGCAAAGGTCATACCTGCATGTGATGACTGACAACTTTTCAGCTTGATTCAAAGCAAACAGCTGCTGGTTTGATTGCCTAGCAACTAAAAGTTGATGGATGACCCTAAAGATGGATAACTACCATAAATCACCTCATTTAGACTCTCAGGGAAAAAAAGATTAAAAAACAATGGTTTTCATGACATTTCCTGCACTCAGTAATGTTCCGTGATAAATTTGCCTCTTTTATGGGTACACGGTTGTGGCTGCTGAAATTAGACACTTTCGTTTTTAATATTGTGCACTTCTCAGAGCATTTAAGCCCTCTTTTTCCTCCCCTCTGCTAGGTGTGATATAATACACATGTCCTAGTGGAAAACCTATGCATCACAATAATACAGCAGCTTAGACAGCTTCTGAGTATTTAGTTGTAAATGGAACACAAAACAAGCTGTGTGGATGAACATGGAAGGAGTAGTAGTTCAACAAATGCAAAGAACGTGGATATTTGGTTTTGATTTACTAAAACTGGAGAGTGCAAAATCTGGTGCGGCTGTGCAAAGAAACCAATCAGCTTCCAGTTTTTTTTTTTGTGTGTGTTTTGTTTTTGTCAAAGTTGAAGTTAGAAGTTGATTGGCTACCACGCAGAGCTGCACCAGATTCTGCACTCTCCAGTATTAGTAAATCATCCTCATTGTCTTGCATGGCACAGTCAAAACAAAGCTGTTTTCTGTATACTAAGCTTTAATAAATATCCATACAATTCTGTACTATTTTCTACATGCAATGAAACTTTCATTTCCTAATTTTCTCCCATACTTAGAACAGAATTTGGTAAGATAATGGCTCTGTCTTCCTGGTAAATTGTTCCCTGTATTTACCGTGTATGGCCATTTTCAAGAGCACAATGAAATTGATAGAAGACAACAGAGCACAACGCAATGCAATTGATAGAAGACATCATCTTACAAAACAGATGCCAACCTCTGCTGGTTTAAAATGAGATAATGTTTGTGATATAGCTTTATCCCTAAATTACTTGGTTTCTCTTCACTGAGTCATAAAAAGCATCCATTTCCTTCTGTACGGCACAGCTCCTGTTACCATTCGGGGTACCTTTGGGTACTTTCTAGAAAGGGTTGCATCATACAATCAAAATCTAGGGCAGCAGCCAAAGTGTTACGTTTCTATGAGTGCATTGAAAGAGGTACACTTAGCCACAGAGGGGTCCATAGTCTTAAGCTTGGGGCCTACTGCCTGATTCTCTCCCACTCTCCTGCTCTGCCAGCAGCACCACAAGATCTCATGCTAGGTATAGCAAAAGACACCATAGAAAGAAGTATAAAAGAGGACTGTTCTGCAGAGGTAGGACTACCTTGCCTTGCTTCACCTCCACCAGCAGTCTCACAAAAGCTGCCTTGTTGGGGGAATAGGATCCAGTTGTGCATTAGCCTTTTTATATACACTGAGGTAGGAACATGCCAAACACCACTTTGGTGGATGTGTGTTTTACTTTGCCCATTTGGGTGAAGCAAAGGTAATAAAAGGAAACAATAAAAGAAACCAAATTTCAACTAAGTGGCATAGGCTCTGCAGCGGCAGCTATAGACATGTACCAAGCATGCCTAATCCACTGATGACCACAATACAGTATTGGCATTCTAGCTGCCAACAGACAGTCATGGAAGCAACATGAGATGCTGAAACAAGCCAGAAGTTCAACTTAGATACATGAAAACACAGTGATGGCATATATATATATATATATATATATATATTTCTTTTTTGTCAGAGAACAGATCTAGGTTTGTTCCAAGCATGTTTGAATCCACTTACTTTTGACTTATTCAGTACCTCTTGCTATTCTCAGTTAACTCTTTCGGTAACATAATACAACCACAACTTGAGAGTATAATATCAAGAATAAAAGTGATCCATTGGCACAAAAAAAAAAAAAGAATTTTGTTGTCAAATAAAAGGTATGTACAGATAACTCTGTAAGAGCAGTCACCAAAAGTTAAGTTAGGTTTTTATTGTTGGATCCATGCCAGGTTCACTTTATATAGATAGAAGGGCAGTCTTGTTCTAATTACTATACAGCAGGTGGCTCGATGGAAACGAAAGAGTGAAAATATGGGTGCAGACCTGGGCTCCATAAAAACACAAAACACATTTTGTTGTGAAATAAAGAGAGCTGTCTGTGTTAAAATCTGTATTAATAATAGCAAACTACATATTTGAATAAAAACAGGAGGCATGCAAATATATAAATCAACTGAAAACGCTGTGTAAATATATAATTGTGTGTATTTACCTTATCTGAACAAATCTGTCCCCCTACACAACTGGTATTTGCTAACTTCTAAATCAAAAAAAGATTTCATACTAAGACTAGGTTCACACCTGACCGTCAGCTTCTTTGATAATTTTCGGCACTTTTTTACATGCTTTTGTTCATGCGTCTGGCGCATTTTTGGTCATAAACATTTTGTTTAGGTCAATTAAAAACAGGTTACTAGGAGCAGGAGATGGTTGTTAGATATGAAAAACACATTAAAAACATTAATTACACTCATTTTGCAGATGCTTCCATTAAGGTCAAAAGGGCCAAAAATGTACGTTCCTGCTCCAAAAAATGCCTTGTACTTCTTTAGTGCACCAAGCGATAGTATATGGCTCAGACGTGACCAGGTCTCAGAATACAATGGAAATCTGGAGTTTTTACCAATGAAATGCTTCTGGAAACACATTTTAAATCGCTCAGGTGTGAATGGGACCTAATAAAGCAGCAGAATAAAAATATACCGGTAAATCTTCAGCATGTTACTCCCTCGTATTAATTCAACCAATTTGGGATTACCCCACCTAATGTAATGGTTTAGGCCCAGTTCAAGCAAAATGTTTTATAACTTGGAGAGTGGGGACATTTTAGTCAAATCTTCCCGTTATTTAATGTATTGTGAGGTAAGTTTTGTACAATGTATCATTTTAACTGGGGAAAACACATTTAGAATTGAATACGACATTTTATTGAGTCATGGAAAAAGGTAAGGATTGTCCTAAAACTTAAAGAGGACCCCCCCTGTGTCACATTTGGCACCTTTCGGGGGGGGGGGGGGGGCAGATACCTGTATAATCCAGGTATTTGCTACCACTTCCGGGCATAGATCACTGCAGGCCCCGCGGCGATCTACGCCATGTCTGGCCCCTCCTCCGTCTCCCCCGCTGTCTTCTGGGAGACACACAGAACACAGCAGGGACCAGTGAGGATGCGCAGCATGACTCGGGCATGCGCAGTAGGGAACCAGGCTGTGAAGCTGCAAAGATTCACTTCCTGATTCCCTTACCGAAGATGGCGGCGCCTCCGCCCGAGAGCCAAGGGACAGATCGGCTTCGAGTGAAGACATCGTGGGCGCCCTGGACAGGTAAGTGTCCATATTTTAAAAGTCAGCAGCTGCAGTATTTGTAGCTGCTGACTTTAAGAAAAAAAAATTTTGTCGGAACACCGCTTTAAATTAAACCATAAAGTTAAAATGCAAATTCAAGTTAATGGGGTCATGATATTTGTGCTACATCTGGATTTATAATTGTATAACACATCTGTAGGTAAGACATTCAAATTCACAGACAAAGCTGAGAATGAAGGCAAAGCTGACATTCCGGTCAATTTGTTTCAGAAATAAAACATAAAATAATTCCATATGTTAAAACCAATATGATGTTCCCAGTACAGCGAAATACATCCAAACACAGTCTTGTGGTGAATTATCACCTATTTCAAACATAATCTTTCAGCAAAAAATAAGCAATTCTAAACAAATATTAGAAACGTATCTGACTCACATCTCTGAAAAGACAACCCGGCTATGCATTTGGTGTATATCCAAATATGTTATGAATACCAAGGGGACACTTCAGTATAAGTTGCAGTTTTAATGATTTCTATGAAATCATAACTTTAACAGCCCAGCCACAATTACATTTACAGATGGCAAACCATACTATAATAACTAAATGTATAGCCAAATGTTGGTTTGTATAAGTACATACATTTTACTTTTTCTGGTACTATGGACCTGAAAATGAAGTAGAACGTGCATACAAAATCCCAAATTGGAGAATGTAGCTGCTGAAGACAGACACAACTGGATTACCAATAATGGGGCAGAGATAATCCAGTGATCATGCATATGCCAAATATATCCATCAACACGGTCGTCCATCAATATGGCTAACGCCTGTGCAGAAGAGGAAATATAAAAAGTACTGTATGCACACTATGCAGTCTGTTGGACAAGATCCAAATCATATGATGTCCCTGGAAAAAATTGTTGGAGGAAAGGCTAAGAATCTTCCATTACTGAGAAGATACCTGCCTGTCTGTAGAACTGCAAAGTCTTCACATGGCCAACACGGCGAACTTGGCCACGGTGTGCCAAGTAACTACAAATATCTGCGGACAGAACCCCAGCTATTTGAGGACAACCATTGGCAGGAAGGCTGTACAAGCCAAGGAGAAGCTGATAAGAGCCAAAGCTGTCTGCCACTGCAAGCACATATCTACACATTGAGCGGTCACATGGGGTTATGGAAAGATGATTGGCCTTGGATGGGTATGGCTAGCCTAAGGGACATAGCATAGAGCTAGCATTACTATTTTACTGGGGTGGTTGGGTGGAGGAGAAGGAGAACTCAAAACTCCAGCTGGGTGATTTTAGCAATTAAGTCCTAGAGAAATAACGCAGGAACTTAATGTATAAATCCTGGCCGATTCTATCTGCGCTTCGGCAAATAGTCGTTTTTTTCCAATGTGGTTTGCAGAGATTCATAGAACAGTTCTACTTGTAGACATGAAATGCTAACTCCACTTCTAACTAATGTTTTAGATATAGGTGGACACTGGCAGGTTGAATGACCTTCTAACTACTCATATTGCTGTGGGTCTCTATAACACAATATTTTCTCTGTAATTCAAAACTCTTACCTACTGCTAAAGGTTTCAGACGTTTGTCATACTGTTGCAGATGAAAACATGAATTTGTGTATTTTACTTTATGGATAATCTGCAAAAAGTTTATCTCACTGATGGAGCCACAAAGTTAAGCTAACCGTAGATGGATCAAAATTTGGCCAGTTCAGCAGGGATCGGCCGAATTTCAGTCCATCAATGGCCATTTCTGTTCAAGAGGAGTCAGTCTAGTGATCAACTCCTCCCAAGCGGGACTACTGGAAAATGTGTGTTCAATCAGCGCACTGTCAGAATACAATAGCGCAGCTGAGAGGATTTCCCCGTCTACCTTGAAAGTGTGTATGGGGCAATCCATCCAGCTTTTTTCAATCAGCCCGCAGGCTGATCGCAAAAAAACTGAATAATGTATGGCCAGCCTTAGATGTAAAGTCGACAGATGATTTAGCTTAGTTGAATGTCTGTTTTAGATGGAGCTGGCCTTTAAAATTGATATGGTGCCCACACATTATCCAAGCATTTACACAAAGACATAAAATGTACATACTGTACAAGAAAGAATTTTATGGTATCATTTGAAAGACATAAAACATTTTCTACAACATATTCTGTGTTCAATATCACTAACATGTTTAAGTGGCAGGGAGTGTTATCGTTCAGACAAGTTTTTATTGGTTTCCACTATCTGGATATTTTAAAAATAAATTTTGGCTACTGTACAAACCTTTTTTTTTCTTTAACATTTTCTTTGTTGTACAGCATTTGCCAGACTGAAATCCACTGACATGTTATGAGTTCATTGTTTCTAAGCCTTCAGATGAGATCAGAATTGTATTTGACAGATGGTTTATATGGTGACATTTCAGAACTGCATCGTCATATTATGGTGCACCAAAGTGAACTGTAAACTAGGTGTCTGTAGACCACAATATTGTAACAGAGCTTAGTCGAAACTCAAATAAAAATATTTTAAATGCATGTGTCTGTGATAACAGCAGGATGAAAAGCTTATTATTTCAGGTGACAGATGCTGACGATTGCAGACTCCATTATTATAGATTAATCTTAGTACATTTTTAGTCATGAATAGAATAACTATATCCATTTTGTACTTTTTCCTTAAAGGAATAGTTAACCTAAAATCTATTACATTTCTTGTAAAAGGTTTATTGACAGACCATTGCAAAGAACCATCATAATATGAAATGTGTTGTACCCATAACAACTTATCAGACTTCACTTATCAGTGTAGAGCAGTCAAGAAAATGTTCTCCTTTACTATATGGCAATTCTAGGTGAAAGCAATCAATAAAATACAAAAAAACGAAAAACAACACTGCAGCTGTGCTAAAAAATCAGATAGTTAACGCAATTTATCTTAACCCCTTAATGCCAGCCCTTTTAAGGCCTCGTGCACACTAGACATTTTTATAGCTGCTGTTTTTGGTTTCAGACGTTTTTTTCTGCAGGCAGTAAACTCCTCAGCATGTGATCCATGCACACATAGGCTTTTATCAGCGTTTTTTGGCAGGGGCGTTGGAAAAAAAACACAGAACAAGTGAGTTTGAAGAGGAGTTTTCCAGCTGTAATAATGCTCTAACTCTGAAAAACGCTGAAAAACTTGGCTATTCTGCGTTTATGGGCTACTGGCGTTTTTATAACGTCCAGTGAGCATGAGGCCTAAGGGTCCTTAACACTGGGATTCCCGATTATATGATCGCTGTGATTGGCAGTGATCATGTAATCGCGAGCCCATTCCACAGGCTCCCATATATAAACAGTGACCGGGAGTTGTCAGTGACAGCATGGTCTCAGTGCTGGGGGCACCAAATGAACACCAAATTTGAGCACAAAACAGCAGAGCCCGCTGTACACATTTATGTGACCACACAGCATTAAAGCCCACTGACACATACAGTATCTCACAAAAGTGAGTACACCCCTCACATTTTTGTAAATATTTTATTAAATCTTTTCATGTGACAACACTGAAGAAATGACACTTTGCTACAATGTAAAGTAGTGAGTGTACAACTTGTATAACAGTGTAAATTTGCTGTCCCCTCAAAATAACTCAAGGCACAGCCATTAATGTCTAAACCGCTGGCAACAAAAGTGAGTACACCCCTAAGTGAAAATGTCCACATTGGGTCCAAAGTGTCAATATTTTGTGTGGCCACCATTATTTTCCAGCACTGCCTTAACCCTCCTGGGTATGCGTTCCCGGAGCTTCACAGGTTGCCACTGGAGTCCTCTTCCACTCCTCCATGACGACATCACAGAGCTGGTGGATGTTAGAAACCTTGCGCTCTTCCACCTTCCGCTGAGAATGCCCCACAGATGCTCAATAGGGTTTAGATCTGGAGACATGCTTGGCCAGTCCATCACCTTTACCCTCAGCTTCTTTAGCAAGGCAGTGGTCGTCTTGGAGGTGTGTTTGGGGTCGTTATCATGTTGAAATACTGCCCTGCGGCCCAGTCTCTGAAGGGATAGGATCATGCTCTGCTTCAGTATGTTACAGTACATGTTGGCATTCATGGTTCCCTCAATTAACTGTAGTTCCCCAGTGCCGGCAGCACTCATGCAGCCCCAGACCATGATACTCCCACCACCATGCTTGACTGTAGGCAAGACACACTTGTCTTTGTACTCCTCACCTGGTTGCTGCCACACACGCTTGACCAAATAAGTTTATCTTGATCTTATCAGACCACAGGACATGGTTCCAGTAATCCATGTCCTTAGTCTGCTTGTCTTCAGCAAACTGTTCTGCTTTTTTGTGCATCGTCTTTAGAAGAGGCTTCCTTCTGGGACGACAGCCATGCAGACCAATTTGATGCAGTGTGCAGCGCATGGTCTGAGCACTAACAAGCTGACCCCCCACCCCTTCAACCTCTGCAGCAACGCTGGCAGCACTCATACGTCTATTTCCCAAAGACAACCTCTGGATATAATGCTGAGCACGTGCACTCAACTTCTTTGGTCGACCATGGCGAGACCTGTTCTGAGTGGAAAATGTCCTGTTAAACTGCTGTATGGTCTTGGCCAGCATGCTGCAAGCTCAGTTTCAGGGTCTTGGCAATCTTCTTATAGCCTAGGCCATCTTTATGTAGAGCAACAATTCTTTTTTTCAGATCCCCAGAGTTCTTTCCCATGAGGTGCCATGTTGAACTTCCAGTGACCAGTATGAGAGAGAGAGATAACACCAAATTAACACACCTGCTCTCTATTCACACCTGAGACCTTGTAACACTAACGAATCACATGACACTGGGGAGGAAAAACGGCTAATTGGGCCCAATTTGGACATTTTCACTTAGGGGTGTACTCGCTTTTGTTGCCAGCGGTTTAGACATTAATGGCTGAGTTATTTTGAGGGGACAGCAAATTGACACTGTTATACAAGCTGTACACTCACTACTTTACATTGTAGCAAAGTGTCATTTCTTCAGTGTTGTTACATGAAAAGATATAATAAAATATTTCCGAAAACGTGAGGGGTGTACTCACTTTTGTGAGATACTGTATATGCGTATGGCCACAACAACATGTTAATCGGAGTATCCACAAGCACACGCTACTTTTTAATGTTGGTGTATTATATCCCTGTTGCATGAGACTCCGGTGTTTAGGTGCGGGCAGAAAACACAGGTGCACCATCCAGCCCCACTACCAGCAGCCTGTTAAACTCTATGAGAGGCTGACAGCTGGCAGGAATGGACAATGCACTGAGCCATATCAAAGTTTAGAGTGGTATGCGACAAGGGATGAATGCCCAGAATACAAGTAGTTTGCATATATTTAAAGGCACTCTGAATGCTTGCTTCTACCAAGTCTGTCAACATCTAGAGTAATATTACAGTGTAATGCAAAATTTGCTCTTGGTGCAGCCATGTTACATAAAGTTCTGTACAGAGGAGCACTGGATGTTACACACACCCAGCGTCCATACTGGAACTAAAATATCTTCCAATGCTTTATCTGACAGAGCACTTACAGACAGTGTAGTCTGCATTAAAAGAGAAGTATAGGATTTAGAAAAAAAATGTATACTAGGTGGATGCAGCATCGGACCTTGACCGTACTTGTCGGCCCAGGCTTCTGGGCGGATCCCGATCATATGGTCAGAATCTTTTCAAAACCTGGACTGGCTCTGCGATGTCAGCTGATAGCAGGCTTCAGCTCGCTGTCAGCTAAAAACAAATCACAGATTAAGCACTAGGCATTCGCTTTTGGCACCTAGGTCTATGTGACATAATGGAACCTACATTCATAATGGGATGTTCACCTTATCAAGCTGGTTAAAGCAGAACGTTACCCTAAAAGAGAAGTTCCGCTATAACACCTCCTTCCAGTCGTTTTTCCCACTTCTGGAAGTTTTCTTTGGGGGGGAATCCCACTTCCGCTCTGACCACCTAGGCGATTCAAGCGGAAATTCTTCCCTTCCTCTCCCTGCCCATAACCTTCTGGTACCTATGACGTGTCCCAGAAGAATGAAGGTCCATTCACAAAGCACAGTGATGCTCACACATGCGAAGCGGGAAGCCAGCTGTGAAGTTGCAAGGAGTCACAGACGGCTTCCATTAGTTAACATGCCGGTGCCGGGGACCCAAATACTGGTAAAGAACTGACCCTGGTGAGGATGGCACTGGATCCTTGGACAGTTGAGTGTCCTTTTTTAAAAGTGAGCAGCTGAAGTTTTTGTTTTTGTTAAGACTGAAGTACTGCTTGAAGGCTGGACAGGGAAATGGTTTCATGTCTGAAGGGCTTTCCATAATAGTCTGATCAAGCACTCATTGTCTTCCTCCTGTCTTACCCACAGGAAAAAACATGAAAGCTTGTATGATGCAAATCCTAATATTTTACCAACATTGTTTGGTGGCTAACCTGTGCATGCATCTCCAGTCCCCTCTACTGCATGTAGATGCGGTACCTTATGTTTACTTACAGATGGACAGATCTCTCAACAAGTTTTTGCTTCTGTGTTTGGTGTGCCGCTCATTACCAATTAATGGCACTGAAAGCGCAACTAGTCATTTTAGGTATATAAAGGTGGCCATACACTATACAATTTGATTGTACAATCCCCTTTAGATCTGCCATCAATTATGTAGTGCAAGGGCCTGCCTGATTGGATACAATCAGATTGTATAGTGTATGGCCACCTTTATACACCTAAAATTACTAGTTCTTTCGGTGTCATTAAATGTTAACAACACACCAAACACAGAAGCAAACACACATTTTGGCAAGTGAAAAAAACGAATGGCAAATGCTGCAAAACACACAGTAAAAAACACACAACCCACAAAACGCCAACATGTCCTATAAGCCACATATAGCACAGACCATTTAAATCAGCAGGCTGCCCTATGCGTGTCACAGGAAAAAGGAGACACAAAACAAAAAGTCATGAACCTCAGTCTGTAAGGAATTAAGACAGAAGCATTGGATACGTTTGGAATCATGGATGGAGCACAGTAAGGTATGTGTCTGTAGATTTTATGGAAAGCTTTTTTTTGCAAAAAAAGGACATGAATGCTATATTGGTGCATAGGGGAGCTGGAATTTAAAAGAAAAAAAAGCTGAACTGCAGGTTCTTTCTCCACCAGCTCTCACCCTCTACCCCTTTTATTCAAACAAAATCCAAGTTCATGACACTGGTTTCAGGTCTTCCCTTTTTTATTTTTTACAGGACAGAGTTCTTTTTCGGGGGTCCACATCACTGTCTGCATGACATGGACACTTCCTATTTGATGTCAAATGCCAAGGTCCTCTCAAGACCTAGAAGAGAGTCTGCAGCAATATGTCAGTGTTAGGGGAGTGGCCAATGTGGGCACATCTGCAGCACTGGATTACTGGTCCCCCGTACCCAGAAATGAACAGGAGGAGGGCCCAAACAACAAATTTAGGGGAGTTTAAAACTCTTTACAAGGTAAAAAAAAAAAAAAACACCTGCTGAATAGGTTAGAGGGTAGGAAGAATGAATAATTGCTGGTAAGATATTTAAGAGCCATCTTCAGGAAACTCTTAACATTAGCATTACATGGAAGTTATATAAATCATACTTAAGATTAGACTGTAAAGCTGTATGGTTACAAATACAGAACCTCGTAAAGCCACAGGGAATCAAACTTCAGTCTGAAACAATTGCTCAGTCAACTCGCTAACATAACCATGGCACTCACTGGCTTTCATAACATTTAACAACATGGCACAATAGTTAGGACTTAGAATATGAAGATTCATTATAGAGGGCCTTTTATTATTTCAGTTTATCTAAAAGGTATTTTCTTTAGAAAAAAGTCATTATGAAAGGTTAACTGTTCCACAAGCTCCAAACAGACACATACAGTTCATGTATCATCAGCATATCAAGCACCAGCAGGTCTGGATGTCCTTATTTTAACAAATGTTGAAATGACGTTATGGTGTGGTGAGCCTGGGAATATTTTCAGTGTCTGAGTATCCAATCCTCAAGACGTGACATTTCCTAATTGGTACAATGATACAGTTTTTTTCTTTTAAAGTTATTGAAAGAAGAGAGCAAACTTGGAGAATATTTCCACTTTATCATTGTCTCTAAATATATTTTAATATTTCCGTGGTGTGCATTTATTGAATATACTGCAATAACCTACAAACTACTGAAATGTCTATGCTTACAGTTATCCAAATCTATTTGGAGAGCTGAAATTGAAAATCCAGTCACATGTATGAGGTCCTTATAGGACTTTTAATATCCCACAATAGGATCTCTAAACCTGGTTAAGGAAACAATCATTCATTTTTTTTTTTACTATATACAGTAATTTAGGGCAGTCATTGCAATTTTAATATTTATGGCTAGTTTGAAGCTTGGTGTACATATAACCTCTAATCTGGGGGTTGGCAACCGACCATACAATGGTTAGATCATGCACCCGCTCTACCATCATCTCACCACCACCACCAGTGTCTCATATGTGGTTGGTAGTGACACTTCTAGCTCTGATCATGGTAAAGTGTTAATATGCATTGCATACTGCGCTGTATGTCTTCTAATAAAGAAAGAGGGGTGCAGACACATGTTCGCATTTCATTAGTAGGATCAGGATTACCAATGACAGTATTCTGTGCTAGGTGTTTAGGGAGGGACTGGGAGTCAAAGAAAGCACTGTGAGGAAACAGGCTGAAAATTGGTTAGCGTGGGGAAATGTGGAAGCTCTGATTAGCAGCAAGGAAGGGCTTTAAAGCGTGAATAATGTGAAACTCCAGTGAACTACTGCCCTTGTACTATAAGTTACAAAATGCCTAACCTCTGCATTATGTACTACTAACTCTTGCATTCTGCGTTCCTTACTCCTGACCTCTGCACTCTGCATTACTCACCCCTTGCACTCTGTGATACATATTACTTACCTCTGCACTGTGAAATACTTGCTCCTGACCCCTACTATTTTCTGGATTCTGCGTTGCTTACTCCTGACCTATGCACTCTGGTTTACTACTGACTTTTCAACCCTGTAACATACTACTGATCTCTGAACTCTGCATTACATACTACTGACTCCTAAGCTCTGCATAACTTATTAGTAACTTCTGAACTCTTCAAACCTTCCTCACTTTTTAATGGGGCCTTGCTAGATTAACTCCTTAGCAATTTTTGATCTCCTGCATGCTGTTCAGGTAGATCTCTTATGCCGCGTACACACGGTCGGATTTTCCGACGGGAAATGTTGGATGTGAGCTTGTTGTCGGAAAGTCCGACCGTGTGTGTGTTCCATCGAACATTTGCTGTCTGACTTTCCACCAACAAATGTTTGATAGCAGGTTCTCAAATTTTCCGCCAACAAAACATTGTTGTCGGAAAGTCTGATCGTGTGTTCACAAGTCCGTCGCACAAAAGTTCACGCATGTTCAGAATCAAGCAGAAGGAGCCGCACTGACTATTAAACTTCCATTTTCTCTGGTCATCGTACGTCTTGTATGTCACCGCATTCACACGTTTGTAATTGTTCACCAACATTTGTGTGGCCGTGTGTATGCAAGACAAGTTTGAACAACAACCAACAACCTTCGAACAAAAATCCACAGTTTTGTTGGCGGAAAGTCCGATCATGTGTACGAGGCATAACTCTCCAGACTCTTGTCTACCCCTTCTCTAAGCTGTCTGTTGAAAAATACAAAATAATGAAAGATAAAATTAAGTACTTATCCATGTGGATTACAATAAAGTCAGGTGGGGGGATTCTAAAGGAAAGCTTAATATAGGGGGTCCAATTAAAAAGCAGAAGTTGAAATAAAAGAAAATGACCAGACACTTATAAAGCCACAGTAGTGTGTTTTACAAATGTACGTTGCCTTTGAGAGCCATCGGCTCCTAAAAGTGAAGTTGTCCTATACATTTGTGTTGTAACAAAAAAATATTAGGGGTAACATATGCTGTCATGCAAAAATAATGATTACATTATTTGAAATTGATCACTATTACATATTTCTACTATTTGAAAGGCAACAGCAGAATGATCACAATGATGACAGCTCTTTAAAAAGTTTCAGATATGCCTTTCTTATCCTCTAGACCATGTAAATTGCATTAAAACGAGTGGAACTCTGAAAAAAAAAAAAAGATATAAATAAATAAAAGAAAGCATCCATCTATTAAAGTTCACAGATCCTCGTTTCCAGATTGTCCCTCCTCCTCCCCTGGCTGTGTCTCAAGTTACAGCCTTGTACAATCCAAGTCTAAATAATATTCACCATGATAAATGACACCATAACTCCGATATCCACAATCAATCTTAGCTTTAAAGATACATCCATCTTCAATAATGTTGATGGGGATTCTGTAAAATGGGAAACGTGACTATTTTGCCGACCTCCGAAAACAGTGGGGGGAAGGAATCTCTGAGTGATGGCTGTCAGCCCACATCTGGCGGCAGAAAACATAAATTAGCTGTATGCAGACAAAATGAAAAAGGGACCAGCCCTGACTAGAAAACTGACTCTCTCCAGCCAGGGCTAATTTAAAACGCTCGTTCTGGAAGGTTTTTAAGACTTCAGACTCCAAATGTAGTTTTTGTTTTTTTCTTTCATATTTTCTTGCTAAAAGATATACAAGTGATTTAACTCCTTACTTGCCAGAAGCCTCAGCATCATTATTCCAGAATGTTTCTTCCTCGCAGCCTTACCATGTGTCAATTATTCTCCTTACAGTTTCAAACTCTTTTCCTTTAACCACTAACATGCCGACCCATTTTACTATGTCAAGACCAAGTTAAAGGTCAGCTCTGCTTAAAGTGGTTCTAAAGGCTCAAGGTTGTGTGCAGCAGCCCTGCAGCCCCCCTAAAACTTACCAGAGCCCAATCTCGATCTAGCGATGTGAGCGAGAGCCTCGGCTCTCCCTCCTCATTGGCTGAGACAGTAGCGGTATTAATTGGCTCCCACTACTGTCCATCAAAGCCAGTGAACCAATGAGGAGAGATTGAGGGTGGGGCAGAGCCATGCTCCATGTGCGAATGAACACAGAGCAGGGGCTCAGAAGCTAGCCTGCTCGGGTGTCCTCATAGCAAGCTGCTTGCTGTGGGGGCACTTGGCATGAGGGAGGGGCCAGGAGCACCAGCGGGGGACCCGAGAAGAGGAGGATCGGGGCTGCTTTGTGCAAAACCTCTGCACAGAGCAGGTGAGTATGACATGTTTGTTATTTTTAAACAAAAACTACCTTTAGATCCCTTTCACACTGAGGCACTTTTCAGGCTCTTTCACGTTAAAAAAAGCACCTGAAAAGCTCAAAAAAAACTATTTTCATTAAAATCAATCAATGCTTTCACACTAGGGTAGTGTGCTGGCAGGGTGGTGAAAAAGCACCTGAAAAGCTCTTCAAAAGCCTCTAAAAAGCTCTTCAAAAAGTGCTCAGTGTGTTACTGGCAGTTTACAAGCACCTCAGTGTGAAAGGGGCCTTAAAGTAGAGTTCCAACCACTTTTACAACTCTTCAGCATCCCTCATTTAACTGTGCACTGTAAACGAATTGGATATTTTTTTATTTTTTTTCTCAGCACCTACTGTATATCTGCTGTATTCATTTTTCACTTCCTCCTCCCTGGCCGTGGCCCATCGCATCATTTCCTGTTTGCAATGCCTTCTGGGAAGGGGCGGCAACTTCCTCTGACACTGCCGTTGCTATGGAAACCTGAAACCTATTACACTGCTTGTGCTGCACTGAGCATGTGCAAGATCTGCAAGGATGAGATCCAGGAAGAAATACAGTCTGGCTTCAGATGCCCACACTTAAGATGGCCACGGCCTGCTGTAAGTTTATAAAATAACAAACTACTGCTATAAACTAACAAAACAGACCTTAGTTTACAGACTAACTTTACTAGAATAAATTAAGCTTGTGTATTATAGGGGTATTTTTATTTCAAAAGTATAATTTCTTTAATATCATTTTAAAGCTCATCATTCATTGTTGTGTGGTTTTATGTGGTTACTGACAGGTTCAATGCTATGCTGTATTCTTGGACCGATCGGGTCCTGTACTGATGATATATTGTAACTTCATACAAATGACCAATTCCTCCCAACTGCCCTAACCATTACAAGGTAAAATGATGGAGTCTGCTCATTAAATGTTAATAACGCAGAACAATACTTGCCCACATAGTGCAATGGTGGGACAGGACATCTTTGTTATAACCTTGCTGAACAAAGACAAATGCAGCACTGGAGGCTCCAAGAGAGATATAAAGTCAGTGAGTGTTTCAAACCACACGTGTCCACCCAAAACGGAGTACGTTTTGTGTGGCATTCACTTATAGTTGGGTGGTATTTTGAATTATGGAATTGTTACCTTATACATAGATAGAATAAAATATTCAAATATTCCTAATGTCATAAAAATTACTACAGCTGGCTATACACCAGTGGATTTTTTTTGGGCAGCCTGCGGGGGCTCCTGTTATACATGTGCTATGGTGCGGATGGAAGAATCTCCTGCAACTGTTACTGTAGAGCGGCTGACCTGCTTGGATGCAGCTGCTGCTTGGCCAACAATTTTCCTCCTTCAATTTTTCAATTCAACCAATGATTGGCAGGAGGCAGCAGACAGGGACATCCACTGAGTGAATTTTAGCCAGTTCACCAGGAAACAGCTGGAATTTAATCAGTGTAAGCCATTGTTAGGCTGATCATCGTTGGCTTGAAATTGAGCCTTGGGTGGCCCTGCAAGCACCATCTTGGAAAATATTCAGCCAAACAGTGACTGCATCATATAGCATAAGGTAGTTAAGTAGCGCCATTGTATTCAGACAGCTGTGGGTGACATAACTGAAAAATACAAGAGCATGACTAATGCCGTGTACACATGGGCGGACTTTTCAGCATCAAAGGTCAGACAGACTTTTGACTGACTTTTGACGGACTTCCAAGGGACTTTTGAACGAACGGACTTGCCTACACACGATCACACCAAAGTCCAACGGATTCGTACGTGATGACATACGACAGGACTAAAATAAGGAAGTTGACAGCCAGTAGCCAATAGCTGCCTTAGCGTCGGTTTTCATCCGTCGGACTAGCATACAGACGAGCGGATTTTTTGACCGGACTCGAGTCCATCGGAAAGCTTTGAAAACACGTTTCAAATCTAAAGTCCGTCTGATTTTCGCCCGAAAAAGTCCGCTGCAGGTCCGATGAAGCCCACACACGGTCGGATTGTCCGACGGATTCGTCCCGTTGGACCAGTCCGGTCGAAAAGTCCGCCCGTGTGTACACGGCATAAGACTAGCCTAAGGACATTCTCATGCATATCTGCTCAACACACAAAAAGGCTGCCTCCCTTTTATATTGGTTACAGGTACCCTTTAAAGTGATTGTAAATGCATCTTGGAATTGCAGAGCGGCTACCTCAATGGAATTGTACAAAGTGGCCCCGAACCTCCTCTTCTTGGATCCCCCACTGGCGCCCCTGGCTCCTCCTGTCCGCTGAGTGCCCCCATAAAAAGCCGCTTTCTTTGTGGGGACTTGTGTAGACTTGTTCCTGAGCCTCGGTCTCTGCATCTATTGACACAGAGAGCAGGATTTGGCCCCTCTCCCTGCTTCCTTGTCACTGGCTTTGACTGACAGCAGCGGGAGCCAATGGTTCCCCAGCAAAGCCAGTGAGACATGGAGGTGAGGGGAGAAAAGAGCTGCAGACAGGCACAATGGTGGATCGAATGAGGGCTCAGGTAAATAAAAAGGAAGGCAAAGGGGGGATACTGATGACTAAACATTTTTTACTTTAAAGCAAGGAATGCATTAAGGTCAAAAAATGTTCAGGCTTTATAACCACTTTAACTTAGTATTAATTAGTATTTTACCACTGACTATATTGTAACCATCACAGCTAAATGTTTCTGAATGTTTTGGCTACTTACCATTTGAAAGTGCCTGGAGGATTTTTAAGGATTTGCTGATCTTTAAATATTATATGATAGTGTAACATTTATACATATGTTTAACTTCATAAACAATCATCAGCCTCATTATGAAAATGCTGAAGTTGCCCATAGTTACCAATCTGGTTTCAGTTGTCATTTTTAAAATTTAGATTTTTAGGAACTCAGCAGGGTGCTAAAGGCAACAAAAACATTTTTTTTTTTCGTGCGCAAGGCTCCATAGTGTTTAAAAGTAAAAATTATTTATGCTGTTGTGCAAGTTTACCACTGATCTATGGAATGTAATTGAAAATCTGAATGAAAACATTAATTTGCATTTATGCATAAACATTTTTTACTCCTCCAGCCATCATATCCTCTAACTAGTTTTGATAGCTTTTTACATCCTCAGCTAAAAACGTATTTATTTTGGTGGAATGGATAAGGAGGAAGCAGATCAATGTTGCCATCAAACGCTGATATATATGTAAGAGAGAGAATTACTTTCCGCAGTGCAGTACAAATGAGAGGTACTGTATATAATGCTCTTAGCATCTTCATTTTGCAGTATGTACACGATGACATTTGCTCATTCATAGTACTTAAAAGTTAAAGCTGCCGCAGTTGTTGACTGTGAAAATTTGCTCATTCTGCTCGCTTGGGTATGGATATTTAAAGATTCATTCCATTTTTTTTAGTGATAAATTCATAAAAACCATCCCTAACATATAGTATTGATCTTTCGCAGAATATTAGCATCCATATTCTTTATTTCAACGATGGAATTCAATAACTGGGAAAACGCAGCAACACACAGCACAAATGTACAGCAGGGCTTTTAACTATGAAAGTATAGGATATTTTTAAGCTTCTTCCCAAGGCACAACAAAAAACACAAAGGGCTCTGCTGCAAGATGTATACAACTGCCCCTCCAGATTTAAAACAAAAACCTGACTTTGCTTTCTGGCTTCAAAATTTATATAGATATTTTACCAGTTTTACATTGATAAACCTATTAGAGAACAAAAGAACAAACAGAAAATGTAAAGGGAATCTGGGAGAAAACAGCAAATTTATGGAAGTACTTTTGTTAACCTCATAGGCCCACCTAGTCGCCCCCTTGTCAGCTTTGCCGAAACACATTTGTAGCATTATGTGTTGGGTCGTGGTGATCACAAGGCACCGTAGGCTTTACCCTGTATAATTAAAGGGCCCACATTTTATATTTCATCATTAGAAATCTAGTCATCTCACATAAACTTAGTTGCATGTTGTTAACCAGAAAAGGATCATTAAACAAGAAAATGCTACTTTTGAACAGCATCACACCGGGGCATGTGTCATATTCCTCTAAGAAAAAGAGGTTATCCTGTAAGGAGGAGTGTTTCATTAGGAGATGGAAATCTGTTCCTAATAAAAGAGACAAAATTCTGAAGAAGAGCAGAGCTAAGGCATACCAGGACTAGTAGCATAAATATTAAAGGGCAATTTAGGTCTTAAAGACAAAATGCGGGCAAAATGCCTACACTACAAGCGTTATTTGCTACTTTATGCCTTGGGGGAACAACAAAAGGAAATAAACGTACCTAATCCTCTGCTTCTCCCCGCAGCTCTACACCCCTGCGCTCCAGACCAGAGTAGGGACTGTAGCCCTGCTCTGGACATGAGGACGCAGGATTGTGGGGGGACTGATGCCATCCAGGGAGTGGAGGATCAGAAAAGTAAAGCGAATTCTTCTCTTCCCCTAGACGAAAGAAGCAAATAACCCATGCAGTGCAGGCACAGCCCCATTGCAAGATATATATTTTTTTTCTGTATGGCGTTGGGCTTTAACCAGTTGTACGGTATACGTGCTTCCAACATGGTGTTGTTGCTTTGCAAAGAACAATTAAAGTGCATGTAAATCCTAGCAATAAATCTTTTCTTCTTGGTGTGGTAAATATACCATTGAAAGTGTTTTGTTCTGTCTGCAAAAAATCTGAGCTGTTAACTTCCGATATTCTCTATCTAAGTACAAGGAGGCGTTATGGAGATGCGAAGGAGAGGACGAGATAAGGGGATGCCTGTGTTCTTTGTAATCCATCAGAAATGAAGTAGACAGGGCTGACACCATGTGCTTAGTAATGGAAAGCTGTGTTGTCATGTCAAGAGGAAGGTAGGTACATACTATAATTCTGGCACATCAACAGTTATTTTTTTTTTGCTTTTTCCAGGGTGTTTAAAAGCATACAACATGGGTAAATTTGCTGACATGTACAACGTTCATAGAGTAGATACCATATGCTTACAGCAGCTTTTAGTCCCTGCACTCCGATTAAATGCAAGGTTGCTCTGATTGGGCAAAGCTTTGCCACTGCTCAGTAATATAAAAGATAGTCACCTCTGTCTTTCTCCTCACTGCTACTGGTCAGGGAAACTTCCACCATAGTGATGCCTCAAGGAATGTAGGGGAGGCGGGTGGGGGGGTCAGACAAGCTCTGATACCAGTAAGTACAGGAGCTGTACCTGATCAAAATGGCATGGCTTTCAAGCAAATGGGTGGCGAGACTCAAAGCTGCTGCAGGCATGTACAGGTATTTCTAGGTGCACATCATACCTGAACACCCAACTACATACTCTACATATTAGGTGCAGTGCTTCCAACCCCCCACTTTTTAGAAAACTCTTATCCCTTGAAAATAGAGATATTACATACAGTGTAACTTATCAAGTGCAAGATTAAAATTTAACTTTAAAGCAGCTCTGTCATTTTTCATATATCATTAATTGTATTTATTTTTTAATTAAGCATTGTAAGTATTGGAACTTAATCTGGCATCAAGGAACTTGTCACGTGCACCTCAGTACTCATGGACTAAAAGGGAACAATGCAGACAGGAAGGGAAAGTAAAGTGACACTAGGATGAGGAAATCAGTTTGCTGCTTACAAGTTGGGGGAAGGACAAGACCTGCAAGTGTTAATTCACAGCAGCAGACAAAAGTCAGGTCTTTTGCTTTGCCAGAGAGAGCTGTGCCGTGTAGAGGACTGGATGGACAGAAATGCAAAGCCGTTGGTGGGTGAAACGGCTAATTTATATATTTCCTCTGGGCATTTAGTTATTTGCCTGAAGTTCAGCTTTAAAGCGTGTATATTATATATGTAAAATAAAAAAAAAAAAAGAAAACCTTTACAGATTTTACAAAGAACAAGAAGCCAATGATCCTTTTTAGGTAGTCTAGCATAGTCCTATCATAAAAAAATGATCTGTGATTGGCTGCCTGCAAGGTGATTATACAGTTATTACAAAGATGTTGCAATGTTGATGCAATGAAGTAATGTTCACTTATGAAATCCCTAGATGCATTAAAATGTATGATTGGTAAATCATATTAGGTCACAAGAATGGTAACTATATCCATTAACTATTTCCCCTACACGCTATGATGTCAGCCAATCAAGCAATCCCATCTCCCAGATGAAGAACTCTGTAAACAAACGCTTCTTCTCTTGCTGTTTCTAGGAACAGTCCTTTAATTTTCAAAAAATATAAATAATGATTTCAATTAACCCCCAGCAATGCAGAGGTTAAGTGGCAGAATAGAAACATCCAATTTTTAATCAGTTCCTGTACACTCTACTACACTCTAGTGCTCATATTCTAAATTGCCTTTGAAATGCTTACTTTCATTCACACAGTTCACTAAGAGATTTTAACACTTTCCACCCAGAGCTTCATCTTGTGTTTCTATAATATGGATTTATATTGTCCTCAAGAGACCATGAAAGAGAAGACTTTGATATCTGGAAAATTATATAAGAGGCATTTGCATATTCTCAAGCTCCATGCACAAAACTGCAATTTTGTAGTAATGGCTTTCACTGCTGATGAGTGCCAAGGCGGAATTTATTAAAACTTGCGAGCTGGGAATAAATGAGACAAACATGCCTTCCCACGGCCTGACTTTGTCTCCCTGGTCCAGCCAACGAAAACCACCTGAGCTCACTAATTCGCCTGTTGGGTAAAGGAGCAACTCGACTGACAAAGACAGATAACCTGCCCAGACAGAGCAACATAAGGTATTCCTACTTCACAGCAGTAGAATAAAGGAATATGTTCATTAACGACAAATAGCTTGAAATGGCAAATTAGAGAGTGGAACATTAATGCCAGAAGATGGTAATGAAGGTGCATATATGACAGCAATAAAGTAGTGTAAGGACATTAACGTGATAATAATGTAAGGACATGATAGATAGATAGATAGATAGATAGATAGATAGATAGATAGATAGATAGATAGATAGATAGATAGATATTTTTCAACTTTAAATTCTCCAGGATTGTCAAAGAGAGTCATTATATCTGAATGGATAGGTCAAAGTCAAATAGTGCTGAATGCTAAATTTGAAGATCTCAACACAAAAGTCGATGAACAGGTGAAGAGATTGCTTTCAACCACTTTCTATTGGTCTTAAATATTCTTTTCTGTCTTTCTAGAGCACATGTAATGTACGTATTTCTAGAAATGTATGTACTTGTAGTCATTATTACAGATGCATAATTAGCAAAATTGCCTTCCCAATCTCTGGAACGCTGTCACCCCAGCCCACAGCACACAAATATTATGCGCTCCTTATGTGCTGTCCCACTCATATCACACCCACTTTCTGGGCAGTCCTGCCCCTGCTAATGCAGAAACCACCCACTAGTGACTGATTCGCTTCAGTAATAATTTACATGCTCTATAACTCAAATAGGGGTGACGCTGTAATCTCAGGATGTAGCCCAGGATACGGTATCATAGGGACAGGGCATACAGATGCAGGAATGGCTCCAGACAACTGGAATCTTTGCAGTATAAGGAGAAAACCCCAGAAGGGCGCATTCCAGCAAGACCTGACCAGTTTCTCCTTCTTATACTGAATATATCGAGCTGGGACTGGCTCTTCCCAAGCCAGCACCTTTAGTGTGAATCATCGGATTTGGACACAGGAACCTGGAGTGGCACCCTAACGGTTTCCATACATTATACAATTTTCCTTTAGATTTAAGAAAACCATATAATATGAGGTCAAACTTAAACACTTTCAATTTGTATGCAATCAGGCAGGCCCTTGCACTACATAGTTGAAGGTAAATCTTAAGGAAATCGAATAAGAAACTTGTATAATGTATGGCCAGCTTAAGTCTTTTTGGGGTGGCATCTTTGCAGATGCATTGGAAATGAAGATCTTAAAAAAAAGTGTGCTAGACTGGACGATTTGTTTATCAGGCACCTAGTGCACTCTTCATTATAAATGTTGCTGAATGCCAAAAAGATATGACATTATTGCTTCAGCTTATGTGTATCCGTATATCTATGGGTCATACATCAGAACGATCATTTAGGCTTCATCCACACATTGGTTTCTAGTGGCAGCAAGTACAATAGAAGCATGTAAAAAAAAAGCTATTGCTACTTTATATCTTTTATGTGTTATAGTACTTCAGTTTACATACTTTTATATGCATTAACACATGTTAACACCATGTTTCTTGCATGGATTTATATGCATTTACATGATCTAACATCAGCTGATGTGTGTTTCATACAAAAGAAACTAACAAAGCTTCATGTACTTGTTTCCAACACTGGTAAAGTATTGCAAACAGAAGAATAATGTTGTTAATCATGTGAACTCCACCATCTCTAATGGAAATCCCGTTTAAAGAAATATGAGACCTTCATTACTAACTTTTTTCAGTGCTGGCTGCCAGGCTGATCTAATGGCTTAAGTACTTTCTAAACTGTTGACCTGATAAGATTGTATTGTGCTGAATGTACCAAGTTGATCGACCAAATTCGGTACAATCAGCATGCTGGGTTTGCTCTGGAATTATTGCTAGCTGCTGCTATAGCCGCTAGCAATCATCACTGTCTTTTCCTGGTGGGGACGCCTTCCCCCTCCAGGAATAAACAATGGCCCAGCAGGAGGGATTCCCGCATCAACAGTGTCTGTGTTGATCGGGGAATCAAGCAAATTTCTTTCCTGCAACCAGTGGTTGCAGGAAAGAAATTAGCTCCATGTATGGCCAGTCTAACTTCACTTGTTTCATGCTGGTTCTGAGTGGGGCAGCACAGTGGCTGGTTGGTTAACACTCATGCTGAGGATTCCTCGGTTTGAATCTGAACTAGGATACAACCTGCATGGAGTTTGCATGTGTCCCCTGTGCTTGCATGGTTTCCTCCTGGTACTCCAGTATCCGCCCACACTTCAAAGACATGCTGATAAGTTAATTGGCTCCTGTCCAAACTGGACATAGTATGTGTATGTATGCAGGTGGGCATCACAATGGCCTAGTGGTAAGCACTCATGCCTGAAAGTACTGAGGTCTTCAGTTTAAATCTAATGAAGACACTACCTGCATGGTGTTTGCCTGCTCTTCCTGTGCCTGCGTGAGTTTCCTCTGGGTACTCTCACACTCCCAGGACGTCGCTAGGTTAATTGGCCCCTGTTTAAATTGGCCCCAGAATGTGTAAATATTCATGCAAGACTTTAGATGGTAATCTCCTCGACAAGCATGTACTCACGTGAATGTGTGTTATCTAAAGTGCTGCGTAAATTGTCGGTGCTATATAAATACCTGTAGTAAATAAAATAAACTGTTAGGGCCCATTCACACTAGAATGCCATATAAGAAACTCGTGTTCTGTTGGTTTCCCGCACCGCACTCAAATTGCACTGCTCTTGCGATCTGCAGCGGTTGTCAGTGCAAAGTTAATGACACCCCAAACGCAGTGCGTTTGTCCACTCCAGACCGCATGGTAGAAATGTACCATGTGATGCGGTTGCAGTGCGATTCCAAAAGTAGCGCATACACTACTCTTGGTCCAGTACAGTGTGATTTCAGCCCATTCATTTTGAAATCACACTGCACAGGACTGCAGATGGATCGCACAGAACATGCAGCTCCTAGTGCGAATGGACTTTTAATATCAGGGTGACAGCATTGGAGGCAGAAAATAATAGTCACATGAATATGGCCAGTGACAAGCTTTAATCTACACCTAGGGCTCATTCACAATTGTTTTCACTGCGTCCTGTTCACACTATACACGCTCCATGGTGCATGCTGCATAAAAATGCAGCCTTTACTGATTTTTCTGCAGCAGAACTCATTGCAATACATATCATCACATTGCACTGTGGTGAACAAAATTGATTTTTCAATCATTTTTTTTTTTTTTTTGACACTTTGAAAAAGTAAAAAAATGCACCACCCCTACATAATGCAAACTGTATGTGTATTTTAGCATGCAGGCTAGTCTGAATGGGCCCTTACTGATTACTTCCATGTTTAGGCATTTATTTTTCACATCAATTTCTCAGCAGGAAGAATGCATTAGCATTGTGGATCCCTGGCAGGATATTACATGCAGCAACATTATTCCAGGTAACGTTTGCACACAAAAGCATACTCATGGGAGAGAAGAAAAAAAAAAAAAAGAACCGGTGCGACAGAAGAGTGACAGACAAACCTTCCTGCTCTTAGAACACAGCAAGCTATTCACTAGATACTTTCTGAAAGACATTTTGTCAGATGAAACGCTCGTCTTACATCAGTTTTTGTTTTCATGGATCTCATGACCTTTATTAGAGATTCTCCAGATGATCCAAAGGGTTAATGATGTGAATGTTGAGGAACTTACAGTAACACTGTGAAGACAGAAACATCACAGGCTTTCCTGGCAAGAGGCTCACAGAGGGTAGAAGGGGACTGCAAAATGAACTCTCTCAGGCTTTGTCGTGTATGTTTCCCAAGGCCTGCCCTGGCCCCTTTGATAAATGACACATGTCATTCTGTCACTGGCTGACACTGCAGCTGGGAGGGCTGATGATGTATGACTCGACTGAAAAGGAAATCAACTTTTTTGGCACCCACTACGTCTGTACCCTGTGTAAGGATTTGGTTACTTAAAGAAGTCGAGATAAACGTAGCACTGAAAAAAAAAAAAAAAGGGAGGCAGTGAACGACAGCTTACTCTTAACATAAATTAGCTGGATAATGGCAAAATGTGCTAGCCTGTGATAAATAAAAGCAACATTAGTCAATTATTAATCACACTCCAACTTGTAGCGAAGGCCCATGAGTTAAATCAGAGGCCAGAGCTGCCTTGCAAACAGATAAGACAGGACATGATAGATGTCTTGCATAGTATAATCAGGGTGGAATCACAGGCCTAGTCAAGCATAACTAAAAGACATGTGCAGAAGGTTCTGGAAACAGATTCATATTTCTGCTTTTCTACCAGACTGAAAATTCTACCTTTTTAATATAGCTCTGAAATATATGGTGGGACTAAAGAAAAGATACTGGGGGACAGCAGAGTATTTGAGCGCTTTACATTTTATAATCACATTTGTTTACAACAATGACTACATCCACTATACAGTAGGTGGACAGTGGGAAATTCATTGCTTGATAAGAGTGGTTCAGTCAGTGAATCACTAGCAAGCAACAGAGAGACGTCTTGCTGGTTCTGCTACTTAAAGTGGAAGTAAACCCTCCTATCGTTTTCAGCCATGGAAGCTGCCATCTTGGCCTCCATTTAATCGTCAACTGCCACAATGCTGCATATGTGATCAGTTCTGACACCAGCCATTGGATGGTTTGACATTTTGCTTGAGAGCACAACCAACGTGACAGTTACATTCCCGGAACGTGCCGGGCATGTAGCTTTTTTGAAGCTGGTAAATCAATGGCTTTACTTCTGCTTTAAAGCAGACCTTAAAAGTGGAGTTCCACTCTTTTTCCTGTTTATTAAAAGTCTGCAGCTACAAAAAGCATAGCTGCTGATTTTTAATAAGCACACACTCACCTGTCCCATGGTCCAGTGCAGCCTCCGGAAGCCTCCGTTCTCTCCCACCCCTCCTCCCGACACCGGCATCACTAGTGTGGGCACCCGGCTGTGACAGCTGGCGGCTTCACAGCTGGGTGCGCACTGAATGGCTGAGCAATCTTCTGGGACCTGTGATGTGTCCCAGAAGATTGCAGGGAGGGAGAGGAGGCGTCGCCTAGGCAGTGCGAGCAGAAGTGGGAGCTGGGTACCTGTCAAAACTAGGTACCCTCCCCCCCCCCAAAAAAATGACATGCCAAATGTGGCATGTCAGGGAGTTAGCAGTCCTTAAAGCACAAGTTCGACTTCTGGGTGGAACTCTGCTTTAATTCTGGATTTAAAATATCAGAAGGGGCTTTATTGTAGAAGAGACATGTCACCTTCCTCCTCACAAAATACTTTACAATGTACCAGGGGAGGACTGACCATTCGGGCACTCGGGCACTGCCCGAGGGCCCCATACCACTAAGGGGCCCCATCAGGGTTGCCAGCCTCAATAAAACCAGGGACAGTATGTAAAAATCTGTGTTTTTTTAAAAATCCCAAGATTATAGCTGCCCCGCCGCTCCAGTGCCTTTTCAGCGTGTGTATGTGTATTCTGTGTGTGTATACTGTGTGTGTCTGTGTGTGTATACTGTGTGGCCCCATAATCTATTGCCTGAGGGCCCAATAATCTCCTATTACCTGGGGGCCCCATAATCTCCTATTGCCCGGGGGCCCCATAATCTCCTATTGCCCGGGGGCCCCATAATCTCCTATTGCCCGGGGGCCCCATAATCTCCTATTGCCCAAGGGCCCCATGAGTTGTCAGTCCGCCCCTACAATGTACACTGAGCTGCACATGTGTAGGTGGGTGTACACTCTTGCCACACCTTGGTGCTTGAATTAACCTTCATGCACATGGGCAGGAGTTCGTTCTACCTGAAATCAAAAACGATGGCCGAAGACCCTGCACCCAGAAAAAGCCAGGGAGAAGAAGGACCAATAATCCAGCTGGGAAGATGCCCACACTAGCCAGTCTCTGATGGTCCCCTGACATCTCCTGCAGAATCTTTTCTGGATCCTAAGGGCCCTTTCACACTGGGGCGGGTGCGGCGTCGGCGGTAAAGCGACGCTATTGTAAGAAAGGGTTAAAAACCACCGCAAAGCGCCTCTGCAGAGGCACTTTGCCGGTGGTATAGCCGCACTGTCCTATTGATTTCAATAGGCAGGAGCGGTGAAGGAGTGGTATACACTCCGCTCCTTCACCGCTCCAAAGATGCTGCTAGCAGGACTTTTTTTCCCATCCTGCTAGCGCACCGATTCAGTGTGAAAGCCCTCGGGGCTTTCACACTGGAGAGACAGCAGCGTCTGTTTCGGATCGGTTTGCAGGCGCTATTATTAGCGCAATAGCGCCTGCAAACCGCCCCAGTGTGAAAGGGCCCTAAAGCATCTTAAAGGATCTTGGGCACATGCTGGGAATGTTCAGTCACATTGGCTGTGCTCTGAACCAAACTGTCAAACCATCAAATGGCTGGTGTCATAACTGATCACACGTGCAGCCTCATGGCAGTTGGAGGTCAAACAGGGGCCAAGATGGCAGCTTCCTTGGCTGAAAACGATAGGAGGGTTTACGTCCACTTTAAAGCAGAAATAAACCTATCAATTTAATGATTTAAAGAAAATGTTATATTCCCGGCATGCCGGGAATGCTGTCACATTTTCTTGTGCTCTTAACCAAACTGACAAACCACCAAATGGCTGGTGCCATAACTGATCACATGAGTAGCATTATGGCAGTTGCAGATTAAACGGAGGTCAAGATGGCGTCTTCCTTGGCTGAAACCAATAGGAGGGTTTCATTCCGCTTTAAAGCAGAATTAAACCCATCGATTTAACAGTTTAAACAAAACAGTTACATTCTAGGCATGCCGGGAATGCTGTCACATTTTCTTGTGCTCTCAACCAAACTGTATAACCATCAAATGGCAAAAATGATCACATGTGCAGCATCATGGCAGTTGCAAATCAAACAGAGGCTGATAGCAGCTTCCTTGGTTGAAAAGGATAGGAGGGTTTAGATCTGCTTTAAGAGGACAGTCAACGGAAAGTGTCCACGTCACTGAAGCAGTGATGTGTACATCTGAAAAAAGACTCCACCTTCTGCAAATGGAAGAACGAAAACTCAGAACCAGAACATCACTGCTTGACAGGAAACACATTTATCACCATATGAAAATACGCAAAATAAAATACATGCAGGATGTTTGTCAAAACAACCCAAATAAAAGACTCACATGTCTGGAAAAAGTGTGAAAATCATTTTGCTATGCAAAGCTTTACTGTTAAGCAAAAGGACATATGCCAAAACTGAAATATTTAGTGTAGTGACAAAGAATAGACATGAAGGCGGTTAAATCTGAACTCTAGGCACTGTTTAATCCAGTACTGTATGTATACATTCATTCACTCATCCATTAAATGTGTTTTTCTGCCATTAGTACCTAATTCTATAGCAATATTAGCCACCTGTACTTCCCTGCACAGCAGAGATTAGACTGGCAAAGGTAGAGGAAGCAGTAGGAGCCAACCAGAGCAATCTGGTACATGCATAGCACCTGCTTAGAAGAGGGGTGTGCGTGGGAAAGATCTCATCAATGAGCTGCTACTTCATCACTGTCCAATTATAGGATGGGTTAAATCCCAGACCAAACTGTATTACTTAAGAACAGTTCTGTCTACAGATAGGTCCAGGACCTGTTTGTGCTATCTGAAATGGCCAGACAAGTCAGATTGCTGATCTAATAGGATGCAGTCACTGTTCTGATAATTTTTTATCTAACTCAGTTGATTTTTAAGTCAACTTTACTCAAGCTGACATTTCGGACGATTCCCGCTGAATCTAGCCACATATGGCCAGCCTTAGCAAGAACTGGGGCAGCACAGTGATTAAGTAGTTAGCACCTCTGTCTAGGAGCACTAGAGTCGTTGGCTCAAATCCCAACCACAGCACTACCTGCCTGGAGTTTGCATGCTCTTCCATACTCCAAAGACATGCTGGTAGGTTAATTGTCACCTGTCTAAATTGGCCCTAGTATGTGTATGTATGAATGTGAGTTAGGAACCTTAGGTTGTAAGCTCCTTGGGGGCAGGGACTGATGTGAATGTACAATATATGTAAAGCGCTGTGTAAATTGACCGTGCTATATAAGTACCTGTAGTAAATAATTAACTGAAGCCACTAGATTACCAAGACAGCCAGGAAAGAGGTATTTTTATAAGAAGTGCCAGGCTACTGCAGTACAAGTTTCCTTTTAAAAAAGAAGAAAGAATTTGGTTTTGTAAGTTTTGGGACGTAATAATGCGAAGGTATATTTGTTATTGTCTTAGGATGAAGAGCAGTAGTTGAAGTGTAAAACCATTGGATCACCTCTGGATCAATTGTTACTAGATAGAATGATTCTGTAATCCAGAAAAAGCCACAACACTTTCAGAATGCCAAGGCTGTTCAGCTCACCCTTGCTGCATGAAAATATTGTTCTGTGTTAGTTAATAGATTTTTTTTGGATTTGATTTATGTGAAAAGATTCAATGGCAGCAAAAGAATTATCTCAAGATTTTTCAGTAAAGAAAGAAGTGAAAAAAAAACTCCTTTTTCAATGACACCTATGAAGCTTCGCTTTAGAGAAAGCTTGAGAAAACTGACTTTACTGTCACCTTGTATCATAAAAATAAATAACCAAATAAGCCCAGTATTGCAAATTTACAGCAGAAAATGTGTGCACATAAAATACTTTATTTTCAGCCATACACCAGCCATTATGGATGTACTGAACCTGGATAACCCAGCCTGACATTGGCATAAGATTTGTTGTAAAAATGCACTCTTTTCAAGCACCTATACACAAAGCACATTCCTTCACATCATCATAAAACACAATTTACTAGACTATGCACACCAAAATATACAGAGTGAGTACTAACACACATTTAAGACCTATATGCATTCCCACAAAAGCCAACAGAAATGTGTGTTCTTAACCATTGAGGTACCAAAGGTTCAGTCTACACAAAAGTTATTGTTTTTTATAGATCAAATGTAGTAGGCTTGCTGGATAAGTCATGCGTACTCCAGAGGTTTTTTAGCTTCCTGGAATAGGTCCTTCCACTGTTCCAGGGTTTTGGGTGCCTTTGCTCGCACTGGGTTGATCTATCATCCATAACCATCTCTTAATCAGAATCTCTCCAGGAATAAAGGCATAAAATAAACTGGTCAAGAAAGTATTATAGTGGGATCAGACCCAAAAATTAACTTTTTCCATTGTTGGGAAAAGTGGAGGAGTTGACCCACACAACAGATTCCAAAGCCTTGTACACATGATGAGAATATGAGATAAATGATAAACCTTTTTTTTGCATGCTAGTCTCATATCGAAAACCATTAGGTCACTAAAGTTACAAAAATTCTCATATGACAGAATACAACTTCGGAAGTAATGTAATGTGTTGTATTGTATTGTAATGTATTCTTTCATTTCCAAGCATGCGTGGTCTTCTGATTCCAGTTTATTCTGGTATCATAGGAGAAAATCTTACGTATATATCCCTTCGGATAATTTTGCATAAACTGTCATGATTGGCTCTTGAAAGCTGTGTACTAACGGTCAGATTATCGTACAATCGGTTAGAAAGTGGTATTTTTAATCTGACTTTCTCATCGTGTGTACTAGGCATTATGCTTTGGTACTCTGGTCCAAAGCTACAAGGTAGAGTTCTAAAATAAGCTAGACAAAAACAGGCAATTACAAGACCATTCTGATGGTCATAATGAGTACTTTAGTTGCAAGTGTAGTTTTTCCAACTTGTTAAGAAATGTTCAGGTAGGTGGGTGTAGTTTTCAGGTGCGCTAAGGTGCTACTGGGTCTTAGGGATATATCTTCATGTCTGTGCATATTTCCCATTTAAAAGATAGAGGCACATTCAAACATGGTGAGAACATACAAAGTCCATACACCCCTATTGGGAAACAACGTCAGCACTATAGAAAAGATAATAATCACTTGAGCACCTTGTAGTCCTTAACCGGACTTAGTGAAGGAAAATAATTAAGCAGTAAGCTTATAAAGGACCTTTTATAAAATTATTCCTTTCAGGGGAACGTTACATGGGCAATTCTGGAATGCAAAACTGCACCACCAATGACTGCAACACTTTCTTGATTATACATGGCAATTGAAACAGATGTAAATACTTTTTTTCAACTTCACTGAAAATAAAACAGAATCTGTTGCGCTTAATAAAACATATAATGAAAGCTGCTGACACAAAAATTGCTGGATACAATTGAAGAGATATCAATAGGAATGGTGCAGCGCTAAAAATATTAATGTAAAAATGTCCCAATAAGAACCAAAATAAATATGGTCAAACAAAAGTCCTCTCCATCAGGAAGAAATAATACTCTAATCAGCGAGATCCATATTGAAAGGAGACACAGAAGAGAGATGAAAACACCATCACAAACACCCAAACAAACTGACCCTTACCATCAGTGTATGGGTTATACACGTGTGTAGAAAAAAGGCAGTCTTCATAGAATAAACCAACGATCTTCTAATGGAGTAGCACCAACATATTCCCCTCTGAACTAAATGGAAGGCTTTAGATCTCCTTTTGGTAGCTGGATATTAAACCAAGTATACTCCAGTATGCATATGCACCTCAAGATCCTGGTACGTAGGGAATAAAAAGAAACGCTCATTGCGCAATCTCCATAAACAAGAGCGTCCAGTGCTTCTAAACACAAAGATGGCCGCCGTGTCACCGTCCCACCGCGTCGCCAGTCTCTATCATCGCCCAACCTTTTGTCATCAACATGCGTCTTCAGGGGCGTTCCCTACATACCACGATCTTGAGGTGCATATGCATACTGGAGTATACTTGGTTTAATATCCAACTACCAAAAGGAGATCTAAAGCCTTCCATTTAGTTCAGAGGGGAATATGTTGGTGCTACTCCATTAGAAGATCGTTGGTTTATTCTATGAAGACTGCCTTTTTTCTACACACGTGTATAACCCATACACTGGTGGTAAGGGTCAGTTTGTTTGGGTGTTGGTGACGGTATTTTCAACTCTCTTCTGTGTCTCCTTTCAATATGGATCTCGCTGATTAGAGTATGCTGCACCATTCCTATTGAAATATCACTGAAAGACTAAATTATGAATAGATCTGGAGTGATGGAAAAAAAAAAAAACTTACATTTAAATAAGTCCTAAGTTTACATGTCTATTTCAGTTGCGAAGGATAAGGCCATATCCTTAACAGGACTGTTCAATTCTTCTTTCAGAAAGCTACATAGATTTTAGTAATAACTGAATTGGGTCAATTTTATTTTATCAAACTTTTTTTTTTAAGTTTATAGTATTTATTTATATCGGTGGTTGTCAACTAATGAGCTAAATGGGACCACAAATGTGGCCCCTAACATCACCAAAAGGCTGCACATAATGTTTAGTATATGTAATGCTTGAGAGTACTGTCAGAAACTGCAGACCTAATAGAAGAGATGAGGGTCAGAGAGCGAACATGCTACATTTTTGGCTGGGAATATGCTGCAGAAGACAATACAAAGCTGAGAACATGTTATATGAGGATAGTAGAGATCAATACTAATACCCTAATCAATGTTCCCATTACAGACTTCTGAGGTCCAAGGGCCACACATAATACACTAAATACCAGGTATTTATATGAAATCTTTATTTTACAGAGAATTCTTTATTAAAGGCTGCACCTATGGCAAATACCTTGCAGAGCGCTATGAAGTACTTAAAGATAGGGCACTGTAGTAGCTTCTCCTTTTAGTATACACATGGGCTTAATTTACTAAAGAAAAATAGGCTGTTTTTCCCTCAGTGAATATAGTAAAAATACTCTTTGCAAAAAAATACTCAATCACTGTGCAAGGAAAATAAAAAAAAACTGTATATTTTTCTTGCACATGATTGGATAATAGAAGTCAGCAGACAGCTTCAGCTCATTCACTAAGCTAGGGGAACATTTATTTGCAATGTCAAAATTCCCTTGCAAAGTGAACAGTCTATTTGACCTTAGTAAATCAACCCCTATGTCTCTTATGGAAATTCTGCATGAAGCCATACAGAACATAGGGGGATGCGTCACTCCTCTAGATCAGTGGTCTCCAAACTGCGGCCCGGGGGCCAGATGCGGCCCTTTGCTTGCTTTTATCCAGCCCTTGGGGCACTGTTTTCCTCCTCTGATACAAACAATGGGAAATAATTCCTCCCCACTGACACCAATGAAGGGGCAGAATTCCTTCCAATGACACCAACAATGGGGCACAATTCCTCCTAATGACAGCAAAGATGGGACACAATTTCTCCTAATGACACCAACAATGGGCCCAATGACACCAATGATAGGGTACAATTCCTCCCAATGAAAACAACTATGTGGTACAATGCCTCCCACTGATAGCAAAGATGGGGCATTGTTTAATACCACTGACGTCAGGACCTTATCTACTTCCAATGACTACAGTCCGGCCCCCTTAGGTCTGAAGGACGGTAAACTGGCCCTTTGTTTAGAAAGCTTGGAGACCCCGTCTCTAGATCATTCAGTTGTGTATGTAATCTAAGCTTCAGCAATCTTTTTTTTTTTTTAAAAAGCAGTTAATGTAACGTTATTGCAACAACTCACCAGTGACATCTTTGCTAAAAAGTGCAGAGAAAGCACCCCACTTTCCATGCAGGTTTTTTTGTGCATCACAAGAGTGACTGAACAGAGTTACATACATTTTTGTAGGTACAAGCGTTTATGAAGTATATGTATGTCAGTGGTTTCCCTGGAGTTAAGCTTGAAGTAATTGGGTGGCACCTTGCTGCAACAAACTCTCTGTTTAGCTGAAACCAAATAGGATATTAATACTGTTGTGAATATTACAAAAGTGAAAATTGTTTTAAATATGATACATCTTAATCCTCATTTTTAAGAGTTACAAAAAGAAAAGAAAATTGACTAGAATGGATATTGATTAACTTTGTCGTGTTCACAATTTCTGTTTTCATTTATGTGTTAAAGAAAAGCATTATATGTCCATGTATAAAACAATTATTCTGCCAACCGGAGAATGAATTTCTTGCAAGTATTGGACTGTAAGTAATTGAATGTATCATGTTGTTTTTATTTGATAAATAATTTTTTTGCATTATGTAAGATTTGTTGCACATAAAAAAAAAAAAAAAAAAAAAAAAAACTCAGTTTTTATCCTTGACTGCTTCTGTGTGAGTGCTTTAGCCTAGTCATTATTAAATGGATTCACACAAGGACTTCAAGTGTTTCAAATGTGATCATTTTTGCACGGATTGCAATTTGGTTTAATCGAATGAACTTACAACGCAGCCCTTAGGCATAAGAAAATATACAAGTTTAGAAGAAAAAAAAAAGAATCTACTCATCCATCCACATATACAAATTGGAATGATTCCGGTAAATGGATCAGATTAAAGAATATATACTTAAAGGAAGAGCATGGCCTGTTTTGACTGGCTTCCTTCCTGCTTTGTTCCTACTGTATATCCCTAGAGAAATAACGCTAGTGACTTTCACAGCAGACAATGCTTCAGAGGCAGTAAGGGATGATCAGTGGATACAGAGTAAAGGCAAAGCTCAGTAGATGCTCACAAGACAATGCCAAGACTAGCTCTCATATGCAGTAGGGAAGTGCAAAGTGCAATGGTCTGCAGTAACCCATAGCAACAGGATTTCTGCTTTCAATTATTTACAACAGTCTAAGCAATGATCTGGTTTGTTGATTTGAACTAATGAACGTCGTGCATTGCCGATTGTCTATGAGTAATTTCTTGCCTTATTAAAATTGCCTTTAAATGCACCGTGTCCTAAAAATCATGAATAACTAGTCTTCAATAAAGTAAACTTTATGCTTGACTAAAAAGGTCAAGAGTAGAAATGTATTTATTTGTATTTATTTATTAAAGATACTTATATAGTACCGTCAATTTATGCATGAATTAAAGTGGAAGAAAATCCTAAGTCTAACTATTCCAAAAAAATGTTTCCCTTCCCCCTCCTCATACCTATCCTGCCTAACCTGTATAAAAAACATGTGTATACTTACCAATTTTTTATTAGGTCCAGTCATATGATCCTGCAGGGAGTGCTCGGTGGCTGGGAATTCCAGGAGTCTTTCGCTACCATAGCTCAGCCATTGTCAACACTCCCTTCTCTCCCATGCATAGCTGCCATCGCTGCGGGATCATATGACCGGAGCAGATTAAAAATAGGTAAGCATACACATCTTTTTTATACAGGCTTGGCAGCATAGGTAGGAGGGGGGTAAACATTTTTAAGATTAGTTAGATCATGGATCGAAATTCCCAGCTGAACCAGCCAAACTGAGATCCATGTATGGGCATGCTGGTTATACACAAGTCGATCTGTTGATTTACTTGTGTACAACCAGCCTGTAAAAAATAAATGTCTCGATCAGTGCCACCAGCTACCTGCTGGTGGCGCTGATCAGTGTATTTTGACAGGGGGGAAGCCTCCCCGCCATCCGTATACAACAGCTCAGCGGGAGAGATTCCCCCAATCTACATCAAGTGTGTGGATGGGGGAAAGGAATCTTTTTTTTTTTTATCCACCCGCTGGATGAACAAAAGATAGATAAAATATGACTCATGTATGGCAAGCCTTAGGCTTTTCTTTTAGTTTAAAGTCACACCTTTACAAGAAAAATTGAAAAATGTAATTTTATTGCGCACGAGTTGGGACTAATTAAAAGAGAAGCATTGACTTTTCTTCCCCAAATCATACTTACCAAGCTGGATGTAGCATCAGTCCAATGCTGCATCTGCCCCTCGTTTGCTCTAACACTAAGAACCAAGCAATAAAACACTGCAGATCGCTCAGTTCTCAGAGCTCCATGAGCAGACAGCTGGTGACTGTCAGTCACTGGCTCTCTGCTCTGCCCCCCTGCGCTTACTGGAGTGATGGGATGTGGAGGAGGTGGGAGCAGCCAGCTCAGGCTCCCTGAGGCTCGCTGAGAGGCTGAATCGGGTGCCTGTCAAGGCATGTGGGTGGATCCTGACTTAATTGTTGCAATCTTGTCCAAGCTTCAGCCTGCTGTAAAATTTGAGGTGTCACTGCAAAATGCATCAGCACAGTCAGCTAGATTGACAGAGAAATCTCTATGGTTGTGCCTAGTGCCTCCCCATCACATCAGAAAAGGTTGAGCACTCCAGAGGTGGACATACTGCTTGGCCACAGACCAGTTATAACATTGAGCAGAAAGTCTAACTCTAATATCTGTAAACCTGTGGCCAGTTTTGAGAAGAGGAAGTAAAAGTGAAGCAAACCTTTCAATTCAGAAAAGTAAAGGGAATCGATTCGTGCACCTTTACAAAATTTACAGGCTCAAATTTTTGCATATAGTTATGTATACAATATATATATATATATATATATATATATATATATACACACATACACACACACACGTTACAAAAATGTAGTGACTACATATTACCTTTCATTACAATTAAAGAAATAACATAACTTTTTCTCAGTCACAACTGATGTGATTAACTTTACATAGCTGCAAACCCCCTACTACATTGGTTTATGAGGGCAAATGACGTCATGTGCATTGAAGACCCAACTTCAGCACTTAAGGATGAATCAGATTCCTCTAGGAAAATGTGGTTGTACTCGATACAATGCATGTCTTCCGCAGAGCAACCCTGCATTAATTAACTCACCAATGAAAGTTTTAATGAGATGGCAGTGGCATGGCTCTTCTCCCTCCAGCTCACTGGAGCGCTGAGCTGTGGAGGGGTGGGGAGCATCCGTCCCAGGCTCTCAGCCGCTTGCTGAGAAGCTAAGCGGGGTGTCAATCCAGGCACCTGGAGGATCCAGACTTGATCGTCACGATGATGCAGTGCCTAGACTGATACCTGTGACGTCAGCAAGGAGCGGACTTCAGACCGCTCTCTGCTGAAAACGGGTCACAGGAGTGCAAATCGAATTGCACTCCTGTGACCCAGAGGTGAAGCCCAGCCAAACAAGCTCAGGCTGGACTTCTCCTTTAAGTATTACTTTGAGAACATTCCTTTATTTGACTGGTACAGTACAAACAAACAAAGATCATTGTGCTCTGGCTGTTCCAAACAGAAGACTTTTATAGATATCTCTGTCCCTTTTTATAGAATTTCATGCGTATCTCCTCTCTGGTGCATTTCAGCATGTGTTTCTCCCATCTGACAACACATAAACAATTCATATTTGTTCATTTTCCAGTTTCATTCAATGAGCCTGCACCTTTGATCATTGTGTATGCCCTGTGAAAGCTAAAGAGTTAAAAAAGGCTCTGTTCACACCTTTGTGTGATGATGTGACTTACAAGTGCTACCTAGCATATATAAAATGCATTACAAGCCACAATGTAAAACTTGTTCACACCTTTGAGTAGGTGCAGCAGTAAAAGTAAGAGGGATTGACTACAACGGTGTTGGTATATTTTCCACTAAATACCAGCAGGGCCAGATTTCCTTCACAGGGGGCACACAACCTCCGGATTCCTAAAGTAATACCCCTATGGACTATTCTTTTCACACAGAACAATTCTTGCTTTACTGGTCCTAACCTGGATTAGAGTATTGTGACAAATAGCAAAAAAACGTATATGCAAAAACTATATTTCTACTTATCACAAGAAAACAGACATATAGCCAAAAACTCCAATTTACAGGGAAAAGCAACTGCTTTTCTTTTCTCACCTCTAGTAAATCCATCCCTGAATATCATGCACCCTTCAGTCTTCTAGAAAATAATTTCATACCATTGACCTGGTTTAAGTGTGAACTAATTCTCACATATTTTATTAAACCACCAGATAATAAGTCCTGCAGGTGTGCAAACATACATCAAATAGCCCATTGTGTAGTTTCAGCATGTATGTATTTGTGGAAGAGTAGCAAAACATCCTCAAAATGACCATCTGATTGTGGCCAACTACCACTAGGTATTTATTCTAATGTTTACGTTTTCTCTCCTATTTAATTATTAGATCCTGCGAAGGTCAGAGGGAAAAAATGAAAGCCAGGGCTACAATACTTGACTTCATTTGTACTTCTGAAATTTCTGGAAAGCAGAATACATACTGTAAGAAAACTCTTTCAGGCAATATGATTATAAAAAAAGGTGACTGCAGAAGAGTAGACTTATTTCTGTTTTCTCATATACAGGATTGCCTACTGACAGGGTCTACCCCAACAACGAGGGACCTAACACTCAACTGTGGTCAAGCACTGTATTGTCAGCTTCTTGGTATTATTCTGAGTGTCTAATTATGGTGAAAAGCATTGAGGACAAGATGGCATATGTCAAAAAAGTGTCTTAGCCAGCGATTGTGAGAAGGAGACTTAGTAAGCTGTCAATATCAGCATTCCTGGGCTAATTGCAACTGACAACTGATGTCACAGTGTAAAACCATAAATCAGCCATCACACTCACATTCTGGGCATAGGGTCTACATATAGCATTGACTGCAGGTATCTGTTACGTGGTTACTAGTCAAATGTATGCACGAACATAAGTATAAGTAACATTTATTATTGAGGGCTGCATATAGAACATGTAGTCTCTCAGTTTATTGAGATTCTGTCATTATTGGTTATGCAAAACCTCTTAAAAATATTGGCCACAAGAGTTATACAGAATAAACTGGTAGACCACATTCTTAAAGCAGCCCTTCACCTTCCTTTTCTGTTTTTAATATTACCTTCCCCCCTCCTTTCCTTTTTTGGCGGAAATACTTTAAAGTGCAATTCCAGGTTTAGTTTTACCTCGGCCAGTCAGAAGAAGCCTTGTATTTTGTTCCCTGGGTGGCAGGGAAGTACTCACCCCGACTCCTTTTAAAATCCAGCAGCAGAAGGGAAGTCTCCCATACTGCTGCTAGAGCACACCGCTGCTTACTGTATGTAGCTAATGCTACTATTATTATTATTATACAAGATTTATATAGCGCCGACAGTTTTCGCAGCACTTTACAATATTAGGGCAGACAGTAAAGTTGCAATACAATTTCAATACAGAGGGAATCAGAGGACCCTGCTCGTTAGAGCTTACAGTACATTACAGCACAAACAGTGGCCGCATCATTCTCTAATAAAAATAGTTTGTTTGGGCCAGCTTGGCCCAAATTTATTATTTAGGTTTATTTGAATCTGTTATTCATGACATGTGACATGACAATGACACTGCGCATGTGCTGCATCAGAAAAGGGCCAGCAGCAAGAACCCAAAAGAGAAAGCTAACTCCCAATGGGATAGGCAAAGAAGATGGCAGCCCAGGCATGTAGCTTATTGCAGCAGGACAATTCTGAATTTGCTGGGCATGAGTATGTTTATTGAGGAAAGTCCTGGAAATAAGGCAAGAGCGGAAAGAAAAAAAAATGTAACATGAGGGAATGAAGTTCCTCTTAAAAAAAAAAAAAACTATAGCCTACACATTTGATACGTTTCCACCACAGGATTTTTACTGATGAAAGACATTTTAAGGTATATAGAGCCAAAACTGTTATTTTTCATTTTGGAAAATGGTTAAAACTCATTTTTGCCCCATTGGGGAGATTCCCTTTACTTTTTTTGCTGTAGATACAACAGAAAGTAGAGAAAACTGCTCCTAAGTGAAGGAAATGCAGTTGTTACTGAACTGCCCCCACTGAAAAATGTTGTCTGGTGACTATTTTGGACTATTTTGGACCTTAATCAGTGGTCAAAAGAGAAAGTAAAGTTGCCCAACTCAGACAGCAATACATATTTAAAGGGTTCTAACTCCTCACCACTGTATTCAAAACTAAAAACTGTTTCGGTTTCAGATAATTTAACTCATATTGAACTACAATGAAAAAATGATTCTGTTGGCTTGTAATTTTAACATAACAATTTCATAATTTTCAACATAAAATAAATGTTAATTAATTTATTTTAAGTACCTTAATTTTCATTAGTTCTTAAAACACACCTTTTACATTTACAAAAATAATGTATAATATTGAGTAATCTAGACAAAACTTTTAAGGTATGTGCATTTCCATATTTTAATTGAGTTACATTTACTTAAAATAATTATCTTTTAATTTGACTAAAATTGCGGGACGCATATGTTTGCTGTATTTTTTCAAGAGTTTGACATCTTTTGGAACATTGAAAGCCTGAACAAAGCTGTTCCCATACGTTTGAGGCCCATCAGGACAAAAGAGCGCCACCAGTGACAAGAATTTTTCCAAGTCACTACAAAGCCATGCAATAGCATTGAAATGTAAGAGAGATGTGAACATTGAACAAATTATCGTTTACATGTTTTAAATGTTGCTTAACATACCATTCAAAATTTTTATTCTATTTGGAGATTATTATATTTATAATAAAATGGACATACATATGTTGTAAACACCTATTGAGACAACTCACTTGTGCGCACGCAAAGTTTGCGCTTACTGCATGCGGCAGAATGCAACCAGGATGCAGGATGAGGAACCGCCAGCTGTTAAGCTTAAAAACTATTTTGTGCCACAAAAATGAATGTTTCACCCGGTTCGGTTTTTGAGATATTGAAATTCAAAATTCAGATTATGTAACATCAAGCTCCGCCCACTTGGCACCCAATGTTATTAAAATTTTAAAACAAAGATAGCATACATTTGCACTGCATCTGTGCCGATTTGTGCTGCAAAAACAAACGTATGTGCTGGTTTTGTTTCAGAGATATTGCGCATTATAGTTGATGAAACCTCTCCTACTTTGCACCATGTTATTACATTTTAAAAACAATTATACAATTTGTTTGTGCTGCGTTTGTACTGATTTGTACCACAAAAACAAACTTTGTTCTGTTTTTGAGATATTGGACATTCAACGTTAGATTATGTAACCTAAAGCCCCGCCCACTTTGCACTATGTTATTACATTTCAAAAACAAATATACCATATTTATGCTGCATTGGCAGGAAATACAAGCATATTGGTATAGTTTTTTTTTTTTTTTTTATATAGCACTCATTTTGTATCAGAAAGAAGGATTATGGGACTCATTTATGCTTTTAGCCTGAGCTACCCTGAAAACCTAAAATATACCTTTGAAGTTTTTCAGAAGATCTTTTTATAGCTAGATGTGGGGAATCTATCTTCAAAGTTTACCCTATTAAAGCCGAGTTACACTAGGGTGGCTTTGCGCTCTCTTCTTTTGTGTTTTACTTTGCATTTTTAGTAGTAGACCTTACATTTTTTTTCCTACAGGTTTCCTTTAAGGTGTAGCCTCCCTGGCGGTATGATTATGTCAGATTTTTGCATCTCAGAGCGGTACAATTATTTTGCATAGAAATTTGGCGTTTTATAATGTAGGCCTGTAATTCTTAGCAATAACACACTTAAAGGGGTTGTAAAGGTAAAAATTTTTTCACCTTAATGCATTCTATGCATTAAGGTGAAAAAACTTTTGACAATACCGCCGCCCCCAGCCCCCCCCCCCGTTTTACTTACCTGACGCCTCGAATCTTCGCTGCTCGTTCTCGTCATCTCCACTGCAGCTCAGCCTGGTCGCTGATTGGCTGCAGTGGATGGATTGAAAGCAGCGCAGCCATTGGCTCGCGCTGCTGTCAATCACATCCGATGACGCGGCGCGCCGGGGGCGGGGCCGAGTGATACAGCGAGCGGCTATAGCCGCCGGCTGTATCACGGGAGCGCGCTCGCAAGCACTCACCACCATGCGAGGGAGCTCGCATTAAGGTGGTGAATGCTTGCGGGGAGGAGCTGAAACAGCCGCCGAGGGACCCCAGAAGACCAGGTTCGGGGCCACTCTGTGCAGAACGAGCTGCACAGTGAAGGTAAGTATAACATGTTTGTTATTTTTAAAAAAAAATAATTTTACCTTTACAACCCCTTTAAATCTGTCCACCAAGAGTCTAGTAGATATCCCAGGTACGATGAAGTTTGAAACACAAAAACATAAATTATAATATAATAATATATAATATAATAAATAAATATAAATAATTATAAAAATTAATAATAAAATTAATTTCCCCACGATTCACTATCGCTCAGTTCTGCAAGTGTTCTAATTTACTATCGCTGTTTTCTAGCTGGTCTAAAGCCACTTTTGATGTAAAGGGACACTTTTTGGTTGCTATGGACAATCTCAAGTTTCCAGGCAGAAAGAACAGTATATATAATATAAAACTGCATGCAGAGCATTGGACAAAGCACTGGGGACAAAAGGGATGTGAAATAACTTCATACAGTAATGTAATCTGTAAGATTACAGTGTACTGTATGTATTATGAATTTTTACTTTTTTTAATTTGCCGCCGGGCTCCACCCCCGTGCATTGCGGCGCTCGCAGGGAATGGAGCCCGGTACACAGAGGCATCGGGCAGGGAGGACAGAGCCTGTGGATCCACCCCACACAGAGCCTGTGGATCCACCCCACACAGTGGGGGGGTGGGGGGGCATTGCAGGATCCTGGGGACAAGGTAAGTATACCACACCAGGATCCTGAAATGCAATCCCGAGTGTGGCTCAGGGTTACCGCTAATGGAGCTGAAATTTAACCCAGAGCCACACTCGGGAAAACTGCCAGGGAGGTTAATGTACACGGGACGTTTTTACAACCTCTCCTGAACGATTTAACTTGGCAGATAGTAACCTACATTTAAAAAAGTCAGTTTTGTTGCATTTACATGCCACGTTTAGCCGCATTTGCGTTTAGCAGCGTTTGAAAAAAAAATTGATTTTCTTTTTCAAAATAGCCAAAACTGAAAAATGCCTTTAAACGAAACGTGGCTAAATGCGAGTTACAGCGTTTAGAAGCATTTGGCGCTTGAAATGCCTCTAAACTCGGCATCTGAAATCATTTTTTTGCTTTCCAAAAAAGGCCTCTAAACTCAACTGCCTAGAAAGGACTATAAACGACCTTGTGTACATGTACTGATAAGATAACATAGAGGAGAGTTCAGGAGCAGTTGAAAAAAATGCCCAACTGCTCCTAAACGTCCGTTTAGCAGCAGCAGTGTACATGAGGCCTAACTTAAAGAATTTGCTGAAGCTGTGTTCACTCAGAATAGCCAATCATGCACAGGGAAAGCAGTATGTTTGCGTGCATACAATTGGATGATTAAAATGAACACAGCTTCACCTCATTCACTAAGCTAAGCAAACATGGTTTGCAAAGTGGAAGTTCTCTTATCCTTTAGTAATCAACCCAACCGTATTGGTGGCAAATTGAATTTGTAAGATTCAGTCCCCACGATGAACAAGCAGATCTCATTTTCAAGGTTCCCCAAGTAACACCTAATTAATTAAACTTGAATTTCCACAGGGAAATCACTCTTAGGCCTGAACTGTCTTGAAATTCTGTCTAGTGCTTTTATATGCAGACTAATCCTTTTATGAACTTCAGCAGACTTACGTAAGTGACATCTACTAAGTGATAACTGTACCTGGGGCAGATTATTAAAACTGGAGGAAGGCGTCTGTGTGGTCTATAGCGATTTATCTCATTACTATTTACATGTTCTAATATGTACAAGAGAATGACGGCTGAAATCGGATTGGTTGATACAAGCTAAACAAGTACTTCAGTGTGAACCTGGGCTTATCCCTATAAAACTATTAGCTATGAGGTTTTGTTTGCCTACCCACACAAACAAAAGTTACCACCACCAGGTGATATGAAAAAGGTGGCATCCCTGTCACTTGCCTTTGCAGACGTTTCCTTTTCTTTTTTTATCTGTGTTTTCAGAAAGACATAAAAAAACTATAAGGCTCAATCACTGAAATGAGTCATCAATAATTATCATCACTCTTGTTTTACTGTCATATAGTTATTATAAATAGCCCAAAACTTCAATAAAATAATTCAATATAAAATAAGACTTTAATACCTCAAACACAAATTGCTTTCAGTATGGCACAAAACAGCAGGTATCTGTGCTATTAAGTGATTTTGACAGTAATTGCTGAATATTTGGCACTAACCACACATTGGATATATTTGATATGTGCGCCTGAAAATCTTAATTTTACACTTTTCGATCATTAGAAGCTGTACTGCAGTCAGTTGAATTTGCATATAATAACATGCCACTTTGTGTGAGAAAACATAACTTATAAACAAAAAAAAAGTTTTTGCCTAACAGAAAAAGCGAATGATATATGTACAGAAATGTTTATTACCATAATGTCTAATTTAGGTTTATTTTTTTTACACTATACTGAAAAGCCAACATAAAACTATATTGTAGAAACAGATGGGTAAGTTGCAAGGAAACAGAAACCTAAACTATTGATTTTTTTCTGAAAATATACTCTTTTAGAGTCCATTTCATGAAGGTCATATATATATATTCCTAGGCAATTAATCGTCCACTTAGGGCAGAGATCATGTGATCAAATGCCTAAGCCTTTGCACATGTGGCAGGCACTGCAGCGGGGTAGAAATTAGTATTTTCTCCAGAACAGGGACTATGCCCTTCTATTACTCTTTAATTACACATTCCTAACAAGACTGCTAAAATAGATTTATGTTAAAGTAGAACTATAAGGAAAACTTTTTTTCCCCCATTTTGGATAGAGCATGGGAGGGTTATAACCCATCAGATTTTATTTTTTTGCCATCTGTGTGCCATTGCAGAGATTTCCCTTCCCGTCCCAAAGTCAAGCTGGAAGTGAGAGGGAATTCCTGCAAATTAGGGGAATTCCTTGGGGACCCCTAGGTCACCAGAACTAGTGTCCCCATGTTGATCAATGTAATTGCCATCCCCGTAGGCCATCTATGCCCCCTTCCTGAAAGCCTGGCCAAAAAACTCCCACAGTTACCCCCCATCCTGTCTTATTGCTAGGACACTCCAGCCATTGGGTGCTCACCCCCCAGCATCACAGAAGCAAGAGCTTTTCTATATTCAAAACCCTGTACATGTGCACAAAGGAGGTTGAGTACACCGTGCATGTGCAGGGCTTCAAACAAGGGATAGCATGCGCTCCTGTAATGCAGTGCCTAGTAGTTGTCACATCCTAGCAACAAGGGGAGAATGCCAACTATGGGAGTTTTCCAGACAGGCTATTGGAATGCGCAAATGGCCTAGAGGTATGCAATTACATAATATAAATTTTACACCAGCGCACATTTTTTTCATCTACTGGGATCCCTAGATTGCATAAGCAATTTTCTTTGAAAAGGTGAATTTTAGCTGGATCAAAATTTTGCTCTAATGATTGGCTTCCGTTGAACAGGACTATTAGAAAACTTTCATTTAATCAGCAGCTGCAGCACTGATCAGTGCGCTCTGATAGCGGAGTCGTCCCAGCTGTCAGAATACAGCAGAGAGGATTCCTTGATTGTGTGGATGGGGTGTTCATCTTTAAAGGCTATGGCCAGCATTAGCCTTCAAAGATTTTCACACAGCTTGTTTGACAAAGCTGTCCAAAATATGTAAATAGTTCTCCCCATTGCCATAATTATCAAAGTCTCACTCCTAATATTTCCACATGCAAACTACACTGCTGAATGTGGGCACAAACTTTTTCCCCCATTACCATGAATAGAGAATTCCTCCAACCAACACAGTATACCAATGCAGAGAAAGGCACTATTGCACCGCAGATTACAGGGTTTGGAAATAGAAGGTAGGACAATAAACATTAAGCCCTTTTTCATATTGCCATGCGATTTGACCTTGCCATGCGATTTGACCTGGCAACCTATTGCCAGCAATGGAACCGTTCCAATCGGTGTGACGCCGACTTTGTGGCGCCACATCGATTTGCAAAAATGGTTCCTGCACTACTTTTGCCAATTTCAGGTGGGCCATCAATAGACATCTGTGCATGAAGCAGCACAGATGTCTTTCACGTAGCACCTGAAATCGCACCGACCTGCTATTTAGAAATTGTGCTACTTCAAGTGAAGTTACACGATTTCAAAGTAGCATCAATGTGAACCAGGGCTTAGATGAATTTCCCCTTCAAATACTGAAGCATAAAACCTTCATGTAAAGTAGCCTTTATGTGAACTGTTCAGTATTCAAAGGCTGATGGTTATCAATACATTGAAACTACTGATATCACTTTACTCATAATTGGGTTCCTTGTTCTTATTGAAATGTAATTCGAAAACATTAAAACCAGGATTATAATAGCTAACAGACAGTTTGCATAATTATATTGTGGGTAAACAAACTGGGCCTACTTCTTGAGGAACTTACATTTACAAGTCAAAAAGTTGTGTGTTTTAGGAACATGACAGACAACGATGTACATTGTTAACATTATAGCACGATGATAAAAAAAAAAAAAAAATTGCAGGCAAATCAATCCCTCTGTTAATGCCTTAATAGAATCCTTTGTTAGCGATTGCTGTATGTAAAACTATTCCTACAATTCAACTTCCTGAGACAACATAATTTTTAGTTTTTGGTGTGGTTAGCCTTGATAAAAGTGATGTAAACTGTCCTATAGCATAACTGAACTTTTGCCCAGCCATTTATGATTTGGACTTCTCGGGATGTAAGCCTTCCCTGGTGCCCTCTAGCTGAGTTTACCCAGGTTAAGAATTAAAGTGCAACTAAAGCTAAAACTTTTTTTTTCCATTTTGGCTACAGAAAGGGAGGGATTAAACCCCATTTCTTTTTTTCCCATTTGTGTCCCATTGGGGAGTTTTCCCTTCATTGCTGGCCCATAACCAAAACAGGAAGAGAGAGGTAATCCCTCCAAGGTGAAGGAATCCTGGTGTGTCACTAGAACTAGTGTACCCATTGGAAGATTTCCCCTCTATTAGTATTATCATTCCTTTAACCACTTGAGGTCCGGGCCATAGCCGAATGACGGCTACAGCGCGGACCTCAATCTCCGGGAGGACGTCATAGGACGTCCTCCCCTGTGCACGCGCACCGCGCGCACCCTGCAGGGCGCGCGGCGTGCGCGCTGTGATCACCGAGTCACGGAGACTCGGATGATCACAGATCCGAGTAAGGGGCCGGTCCCGGCCCCTTACCATGTGATCAGCTGTCAGCCAATGACAGCTGATCACATGATGTAAACAAAACACGGTGATCGGTTTCGTTTTCTCCTCACGCTGAGAGCGTGAGGAGGAAAAAAAAGCCGATCACAGGCTTATGTGAAAGGGACATCGGTCCCGAAGAGGAAGGCATCTGTGCCTCCAAGTGCCATTTGTTATTGCCACCTGCCAGTGCCCACAATTGCCACCAACAATGCCCACAATTGCCACCAACAATGCCCACAAGTGCCACCAACAATGCCCACAAGTGCCACCTAGCAGTGCAACCTAGCAGTGCTGCCATCAATCAGTGCCCAATCAGTGCCCAACACTGCCACCCATCAGTGCCCATCACCCATTAGTGCCCATCACTGCCACCTATCGGTGCCCATCACTGCCACCTCATCAGCGTACATCAACGAAGGAGAAAAATTACCTGTTTGCAAAAATTTATAACAAAATATAAAAAAAATATAATTTTTTTTTTTTAAATTCTGTCTTTTTCAATTTTTTTAACAAAAAATAAAAAACGCAGAGGTGATCAAACACCATCAAAAGAAAGCTCTATTTGTGGGAAAAAAATTATAAAAATTTCATTTGGGTAAAGTGTTGTATGACCACGCAATTGTCATTCAAAGTGCGTCAGCGCTAAAAGCTGAAAATTGGTCTGGACAGGAGGGGGGTTAAAGTGCCCAGTAAGCAAGTGGTTAAACCCAAACACATATGAATTACACAGGTTCTGGGGCTAATTTAATGCAGATAAGGCACCAAGTTAGTTTAATCACCAGCTTAAATCAGCCACAGAACCTGTTTAATTATTATGTGTTCGGTTTTAAAGGGATGAGGTGGCAACCCTAATTAGTATTCTGATGGTAACTCAAAATTTTGGATTTTCTTTTACTTTCACTTTTGATGAAAGCAGTAAAAATAGGAAAAAAACAGAGGGTGAATCTCCCTAATGGGGACAGATAGCAATGAAAACTGGCAGGGGGTTCTAATCCCTCTCCACTCTATACAAAAATGAAAAAAAAAAATTGCCTTTAGTTACACTTTAATTGGCAAGGATGGATGTCTCGGCAGAATGTTACCCCCACCCCCTCCCCAAACAACCCTCTGAGACAACGAACACCCTTTAGGACACCCCTAGTGCTCCAGAACTACAGACAAGCAAGTTAACATTAAGCATTACCTTGACCTGTTATACTCTACATGCAGCAAAGCTAATGTCCAAAGCCACCAAGTTTTCACGCTCAAACTTGGAAGTTCATAGGAATGATGAGATTGCTGAGCCCATGCACAGTCCTGGAGCGATATTTTTGACAAGCAGCTGGATGATCTAGTCAGCGACTCCTGCTGAATTAGGGAAGGGCAAGTATAGATGGTTTGAATCCCTGCCGACATTTGAATCACGTATGGGCAGACTTATTGTACCCAAGTTGATTGATCAATCAACTTGGGTACAACCAGCATTGTGGCAGCCAATGCCTATAGCAATAATCACTGTGTGTTCACCAGGCAGGTAGGGCTCCTCTGCCCCCCCTCCCCTGCAGGGAGAACACAATAGCTCCGGGGGGGAGGGATTACCCCATCAACACTGACTGTGTTGATAGTGAAATTGAAATTAATTTTCTATCCTGCAACCCGTGGTTACGTTTAAGTTATGTAAGTTTGACTTCACCCAAGGTGCAGTTACACTGTAGGTTAACTAGTACACCTGAAACCCCACTTGAAAATCAAATTAAATCTTTCAATCTTTTTGGAGACAGCGATGAACTTCTTAGTACTAAAATTCTTTTTACATTAGGAGGAGGATTTATAAAAACTGGTGCACACAGAATCTGATGTAGCTGTACATAATAACCAATCAGCTTCCAGGTTTTATTGTCAAAGCTTAATTGGACAAGCTTATTGGTAACTACAGTATGTGCCATTTCACCATATTCTGTGTGCACCAGTTTTATTAAATCTCCCCCTATGTTTGTGTACCTTGAGTATGTGTTCCAGCATCAACAGCAGATGTGTTCCAGGATCACCAGATCTGGGGCAATGCAGCAATCCCTAAATACATCTCAAAGTCTCATTTTCAATGTTGACTGGAGCATACATTTATTATTTAAGTGCAAGAGTTAATGCAGTACACATAGTTTGAGAATCTGGCAAAAGAAAAGTTTGTTTTTTCTTAGTTAACAATAACTTTTTCAGTACTTGCTGAATTTTTGAGCAATAAAAGGTATAAATGTACAGTAGATTTACCTTCTGGAAAATCTTCAAGGGAAAAAGTGAAAAGATAAACACATATACAGATAAAATGGCATTTGAAACTTCTGCCGTCCCTTTGGTATCATATAATTTTTCCTGAGCCCGTTCAGAATTCTGATAGTGTGCAGTATGTTTATATTACCAAGGTCTCCCCATAAAACGTTTATACTTTTACTTTATGACCTGTCCTTGATTTGACACTTCCGCTCATCAGAAAGGGATTTATAAAATAATCCTGAAGGTGAAGAACAGACATCTGTCAGGGACTGGCTGGGTTTCACTCTGCGAAATTTAAGAAGGGAGAGAAATCCTGCTAAGCCCTCTTTAGTCACCAAAAGACATCAAAGGTAATTATTAAGGAAGACAGACGTCATAAAAAAATAAAATTAATGTCATTCTTGAAAAAGAAGAAAAAAAAAAAAAAAAAAACACAATCTTTCTAATGTATTAAAAAAGGTGTAAAAAAACAAACCTAAAAAAAAAAAAAAAAGTGTGCAATCAAAATGTGTGTGTGTGCGGTAAGTGCGAGCCTGTGATTTACCAATTTAAAATAAAGAAAACAATTTTACAAGTTTAAACTAAAAAGTCTTTCAAACCTTGCCATCTGTGGGTACATGAACTATGGATGACCCCGAATGATTTGCACTCGGCTCAGAATCCCTTAGAAAGCAGGGAAAAAGTATCATTAAGAATGACTGATGACTGCCAGTCATGGTTGACCTCACCCAAGCTTTGGTCTCTGCCTCAGTAATAAGCTGTCCTTTATTAGCACCAACACTCCATAAAAGGGGTGTGTTTAGTCACAGGATAGCAGGCTTCTAATGCTCATTGCTTCTCCTTGAAAGATTGATTAGTGCTCATTTTTACTGCCTCCTCTGTATATACAGTGAGGATACTGTGGATTGTCAGGGCCTGTAATATTGATGACTAGTACAGCTGCACAACTCAGGCATTGAACGCAAAGGGGACAAAGTTCTCAGACTTTTACATGCAGTGATTGCAGGGACTTGCTAAGAGCCAGATATGAAGTGTAAAGCAATCTTCTCTCTCTTTTTTTTTTTTTTTTTTTTTTTAATTTTTGGAAACCCCAAACAAGTATATCCAGATTTACACAAGATCAAGGACTTTATTCCTAGGAGCTCACTATCTATACACTCCATCCTAGGTACTTAACAGTTTTCAGAAAAGCGATGGTCATAACTGTAAAACACATGAATATAAGGAGCGCCTTATTACACGGCTCCTTGTTATTAATATTTAAGAAAGCTACTAAGCACCTCTGCCAGAAAATTCTAAAAAAGGTCACCGGTTGTGGCTTGACACTTAAAAATTCGGAAAAGGGTCACCGGTTGTGGCTTGACACTTAAAGATGCTAAAAAGGATCACTGTTTGTGGCTTAACACTTCCTAAACTCTAATAAAAAAAAAAAAATATTGGAAGAATTAACATTACAAAAAAAAAAGATACAATACTGACGCTATAGCAGCTTCAACAAACATTTAATATCATATCGGCAAAAGAGGCTGCTGATAAATAAGAAAGTAAACCTCCGGACCCAAGCTATTAAAGGTCAACTTGATGCAGCACTAGCAAGCTTGGTAGTTTTGTACAATCAGCAATAACACCTGGGCGATAAATTGGTGCATTCACAAAACATACATTAGCACTTGCTACATGCTATTGATCTGCACCCTCGTCAGCCCTTTAGTGACCCGTCAGAGGTCACTGCCAGGGCTCTGCACAGGCCAGACTTTTCACAACAAACATGCTGAATAATGCCCTATCAGTCAATGCGCTGCAACAAGCTGTGTTAATGTACTGTGTAATATGGGGGGGGAAAAATACGACCAGGTAATGGAGCTTTATTAGCCATGTATTTTTTTTTTCTCCAGGCACGGGAGACAAAAAAAAAAAAAAATCATAGATTTTTAACCTTCTCACCTGCATCTAGCTTTTCTCTCATAAGGTCAGCATCGACTGAATTTACAAAGACTCAATGGCCCCCACTTTCCATGCAATGCTATCAATGAGCAGACAGCCAATGCACTTCTCATGACAGCAAAATCTCATTTCAGACATCTATACAATGTACAGCTATGCAAACACTCTTGTACTGCATAATGGGAGGAAAATAAAATACAGTGCAATACAACAGGTCTGTCAAAGTCTGGCAGGTGGGCTATATGGCTCATGGAGCCCCATTGTATTCCGTGTTCTGTGTCTATGGGCTTAGAGCCGTACAGCAGGTTTACAAGATGTTACAGCAAAGTGCTGCTGACAGGAATTCTCTGTGTAATAGGGAAGACTAAGGGAACATAGACTTTCAGGAAAATGCTCCTTCTTGGGAGTTCATCATTGGGAGAACATTACTGCTTTAATTTCTTAGTGCAGGGGCTGAAAGCAAGCCTAATGGATGCTTTTATTGTCTCAGGAATGGTAATAATATCATAGCCTTATAAACTGCATTACAGATCCAAAACCATAGTTTGAAATCCTTTTGTCATACTGGAAAATCAGAAGAAAGTTGGAATAATATACCCACGCACATATATATGTAGTGTATTATTAGACTGCATCCGCACATACTTCAGCATGGATTCACACATTTCTGGTAAAATTACTTGCATGCATTTAACAAAATAAACTATAAAGACCTTGCAATTTCTCATTTCCTGTCCATTTTATCAATATAAAAAAAAAAGCCCACTCATCCCAAAAGGTAGCGTGGCATCTAAGTGGGCATCAAGACCGCGTCTGCTTTTCATGTGTATCTATGGTATTTTTCCTGGTGTTCCAATTTCCTCTACTGCCCAAAAGTATAGGTCAACTGGCCTCCATGCTATTTGGCCTTAGTGGATGGTTTTGTCTGTAGGACTTGGTAGGGCAGTTAGCAACACTTTTGAGGGTAACTGATCTAAATGATCCAGGTAGTCTGTAAAGTGCTGAGATTTTGTTGTCACTATAAATTATTTAACATTACATTTAGCAGATACATAGTATATGTGTAAGTTATTTGTATGCAATACATTTTTGGTATTGTGTGCGTTAGTATACATTATAAATGAGATTTCAGCTTGTACTATTTACTTATGACATAACTTTAGGATATTTTAACGTTTAGTTTTAGATCACTAATGAATAGGTAATACTTTAAAACAAAGCTGCACTATTTAAACCTAATCTGACTAATTGACTGATCCATCTATGGCAATGGCAGACTGAATAGTGTAATCATTACACATACACAATAATCCCAAGTATGCAAACGCCAAGGGGCAATTGTCTTTCTAATAGGTTGTCAATGTATTAGGTGCACTAAAGTGCAACATGGTGAGGTACCTACTATAACTGTTATGTCTAGCAGTTCACTTATAGTACATAACTCATGGCTTCCGTGTGCAGCTTCAGCCTCCTTTGGGGAACTTTAGGGATAAAATAACACAAAATTACAATGTAATCTCAGGTACCTCCAGCCCAAATGGCCAAGCTGACTTGCCCAAGGTCAGGTGTAGAGTTTATTGTAGCTAACCAAATACACTCTAGTTTTTATAACAACCAACCAACTAGACTCATCTGTATTTGTGTAACATGTACTTCTTACCTGCGGGACTCAACATACATACCAAGATATACATTCCAGATAGATAGATAGATAGATAGATAGATAGATAGATAGATAGATAGATAGATAGATACACACACACACACACACACACATATACACATTAGATAGATACATATACATACATACATATACATATTTGACTTGTAGATGGGTAGATGGGTGTATAGACAGAAATCACTAGATGGATGGATGCACTGATGTTTCTAGATAGATGGATGGATGGACAGATATCTCTGAATGGATGGATGGATGGATGGATATCACTGGATGGATGAAGCAGCAGACAGATAACCAAACAGATAAAAAAAAAGATGTTTAAAAAGGGATTTACTGATAAGAAATTATTGTTAAGAAGTTGTTAGCTATTAAGTAACGGGTTTAACAATGGAGTTAACATAAGCTCTTTGTAGTTCATCTTCTAAATGCTTATTACTACCCAGAAGGTTCTTTATCAGCACAGCAGTAAATACAAGCCTCTACTCTATATCCTATTCAGCAATGTTTTTTTTTCCTCTTCACTGTCTGTAAGGGAAAAACGCTTATTAAATAGGACCCTGAGGATTTCCCCTATTGGTGCACAATTAGAAAATCCCTTGGAGATTAGAGATGAAGGAAAAAACAGGCATCCTTTTCTCATGTCTTAAGTATACAGCGATATCTGTGGTTGATCACTGGTAACCCCTGCTGCGCTGTAGTGACCTGAAAACACAGACAGAAATAGAAGATCTATATTCACCTGGAAGTTAGTAGGTTAAGCACACATTTTTGATTCCCAGGCTCCTATAGTTTAAAACAAACTTTGCTTCTAAATTAAATGGTTGACAATTCAAAGGATACATTGAAAAAATAATAATATATAAATTATTATTATTTTTGAATTATTGCAAACAAGGTTATATGTGCCGCGCCATCATCTCACTATCCTTACCCAATTCCGGCTCAAAGTATGGCAAGCGAGATAAAAGTGCATTTTCAGTTAAAGTAAAGCTTCAGATGGCTCATTGCATTCTTGAATTTTGCATCTTCTTTCATTCCGTACCCAACATTTTACTCTCACAAATGGTGAGAATCACAAGGCAGCGCCCTTTCCACTGAGACTGGCAGGAAACCTGAAATTAACTTTATACAAAGCTCTATAGGATGGCTATTCTGAAAATGTTTTACACACACAATATGTCAATCTGCGTGTGCAAACATGTAATTAGGAACAAACCAGGATATGCATATTGTTCCAAGCCATATATCCTAATTATGTTACTGTGAGCCTTTCACAAAGAAACAGGGGCCACTTTTAATAAGACTGCTGGAATGAGGACTCTGCTTTTTGTATCTATTATTCCTTATATTCATTAAAAATATAAAAAAAACATATGATTAAGCAAAGGAGAGGAGTTTACTCAGCAATTTGGTTTATGCCGGGGGGGGGGGGGTTTGAGGACTGTGAAAAAGTCAACAATTATTCTTCAGTGAGAAAGGGCCATGAACTACTTAAAGATCTAACCTCTGCTTCCACCTTACTGATGCCATAACAGTAGTGCTCTGTATGTCTCAAGGACAAATGATCATTCCAGGCTGTATACAACCCAAGACATGTTATCGCTCCAGCAAACTGTTGTCCCAAAAATTATATTCATTGCTTTTCAAAATGTTATCAACTTAATAAATACCCGTCAATGTGAAAAATACAGTGCTGCTTTATTTTGTCTGTAAGGGCTCTCTTTATCAACAAAATGGATGTCTGTTTCTCATTGTTCAGAATTTTAACTTTATATTCCAATCTTTGGCGTGGCCGAGGCACATAAAATTCTTTTGTAAAGTGTAGTAGTAATAATAATAATAATAATAAAAAGGAGTACCAGTGGGTTATAAGGTTATGCTTAACCACTGGGTGATAAAGGATGTCTTCTAAAAGGTACACATCGCTATTCGAGAAAGAGAATTGTCATACTGCTTTGGTTCACCTACGAAAAACAATATATTTTTATTGATAGCAATGTGACAACAGCCATCTTTCACATTTGCATACACGCATATTTAATAAGGTGAAGATCAGCATGCAAAGTGCAATTGCAATTCGGCCAAACTATCAGTCTTTCACTGATTCGACTCAAGTAAAGGGCAAGGTGGTTGGCTAAGCAACTCGAAGATCGCCATTGTTTTTTGCACTACCTTGTTGACCAGGCCCAGCCATGTATGATACAGAGAGACCTACATACACATGCCGACTGATGAGGTACACGCATGATGAGGGTCAGTGTAATGAAAATGAGGCCTAGTGTATGATACAGTGCTATGCAGGTGCACATCCTGCCCTCTGACTAAGTGGAGCTTGTCTTATTAACGACTTACAATGATGAAAGTGTTTTGAACCATAGTCTACTAGGAGATTGTTCTAGACCTGGCCTCTCTTGGAACATATATTCACCCTTAGCTGGGCATAGGCACATTTAATCAGTAGCTAATAACTGTACAGGAGGAGCTGTTCCCTTCATAAATCAATGTGCAAAATAATTGCTAATACACTAGTTATCGATTAGCACACCAACACTCATTTTGAGGCTATAGCTAAGAACTAACAAAGTGACAAGGGTAAAGTGTTATTTCTCTCACACGCAGACAGCTGGGCTGGAAAAATGACTCCAGCAGGCAGTAATTCTTAATTGACACCTGTCAAGATAATGGCGGCAGTCACAGCTGCTGCAGGAGAATTTGTCCCTCGCCCTGTTCATCTGTCAGCTTTAATACCCTTCCTATGCACATATTTTTTTCCCTTGCTCTAATCTACCTAAATTGTCCTGGCTTTTGTTCGAAACCTAGGTTTTTGGAGGAAGCTAATCCTTTTCTAATGTCTGACCCATTTCTAATGCAGCTATATTACTTGTTTTATACATAGCTGAGGCACTTATGATTCGATTAGAAAAATGAAAAAAGGAAAGCATATGCCATCATGCAGCTGGATACCAGACGTAGCATATTAACTTTCCCTAAGAATCTCAGTGTGCATATATAATATATACATATGTACCCAAAAAAAAAAAAGACAATGGAATTAGTAGGTTACTTAGTGCAATATTTTGATATTTTTGCATTAGCGGCATCTGCAACGTTCTATACCAAGGCATGCCAAAACGCCACGCTAAAACACTTTACCTATAGTACGTATAGCATACACGAGACTCCTTTCTGTGTGCACAAGGACAAAATTTGTGCATCACTAGTATGGCGGTAAAAAAAAAAAAAAAAAAATCATAGCTATAAGCTGAAGAATAAAATATTATAAAGAAATGGGGTGTGTATGCTATATTTCGCTAAACTATAAAATAAGGTGCATCCCTTCAGTTAATGTGTTCTGCCATTTCTAGGTTGTTTTTTTTTTTTTGTTTCTGAATAAAAGGGGTGCATCATTTTCCTTCTCCTCACATTTTCAAAACTGGTCTCAGCCTATACTGCCTATTATCCTGCCAATCTGTGCACAGATTTGACCCCAGGGGGTACAAAAGTGACAGCATTTAGAAGCCCATGCATCTGTGCTCACCAAGTAAAATACCATAGAGCATTGCCATATTCTGGCTACCCATAGCACACTGCCCTCAGTTCCTTTAGCCATGGCTAATGTATTTTGACCATCCTGGCTACCTGCCATTCAATATCCTGGAAAATAGCCTTCCATGGAAATGCTCCAGACATACGTCTATAAAGGCACAGCATGTGTGTAGTACAATATTGCAGTATTGGAAGGCTGCGGTTCTGCTCTATATGCCACGTGATACACAAACTGTGTCAAAATATATACAATAGGACACAATGACCAGCAAAACTATATGGAAACACTAGAACATGACTTGCAGCCTAAAGTAAAAGTGGTGGCCAACTGATCCACCTTACTTCCTACGTACATTCCCTGATGTTTGAAAAAAAAAAAAAAAAAACGTTCTGCGTTTTTTTAATTATCATAAAATTATCATACCAAGCAACAAAATATAATGCAAGTAAGAAAACAAACTGTTCGTGTGTTTACTAACAATATGCTAAGCAGATGTGTGAAACAGAGAATGGCTAATGCTGAAATTAAGTTGTTTCTTCGTGTAGACGTGCCATTGCCTGTGAAACAATCCAGATTAAACACCTGGCCTTAATTTACAGGCGAATACATTCATCTAAATCTATACCTATTTATAACATTTTTTTTTTTTTTCTACGTTTGGGTTGGCCAAAGGAGCAGAGGTTACCACCAATGCTTATGAAAGTGTATATGTTTAAGTAGCTGACAAAATACTAACAAAAGGGCACATGTAAATACATGGTATCATCCTCCCTTTGGGAATGCAACCTGTGTATAAAAGGTTAGAGGGCACTGATTAAAACTGTGCCACCAAGATAATTATTACACCAGACGCTACGTAATTCCTTGGTTGCATTGTGCTCCATATTATATTTAAAGGGCATATAGTTCCTCGCTCCTCTTAATATGATGAGCTAGAAAGAAAAAAAAAAAAAAAGGAAGAAAAAAATAAAATACTAAAACAATGTAAATGGGGAACAAATCTTGTATATTTTCCTAGTGAAATCCAAGGAGAAACGAGAGCATGTCTAAAGAGATACGGTGTATTTTCTTTTCCCCACTAAACCAAACCACTTTATGTGGTCATAAAATTTTATTTGCACTTTTTGCAGAAATTCTAAGGAGAATGTCAAAATTTAAATGTATTGCTGAAGGCAATATAGGCAGTCATTTTTCTTGTCAGCACAAAGAGATAATGTATTTGTACTAACTTTAATATGACTCTATCAAGATCCCAACATTACACTACCTGCTACGATGTTTTAGGGGATGCCTGTACCAGATGAATGGGGATTTCAGCTAGGATATACA